>NC_060279.1:26428079-26728079 GCF_021613505.1 Equus quagga | reverse complement strand
CAAAAAAGCATGAATTGAACTCTCCCTTTTATTTCCAATACATTAAAGTAATTCCTATAGATTATATACATTCTGATTTTATTCTACTTTTTTCTTTTTTGTTTTTCTAATCCTTCATAGGATGGAGAAGATAGACCTTATGAAGAACATATGCTCAAGCCAAGCCAAATATTCTTAGACTATCTTTTATTAGTTAACTTGTACACAAGGAGAGTAATCATGTGCTCGTTGCCAACACTCATGAAAAAACTGTAAACCTGATGTTGAAAGAGACCTTAGAGATGATGGATTTTAACTTTTCTATTTTACAAATGAGTGCACTGAAGCCTAGAGAAGGAATGGGACTGATTTATCAAGGTCGCAGAGACAGTTTGAATAATAGGCCTACATCTTAGGTCTCCTATTACCTAATCCAGGATGACACAATGGCAAGGCTCCCAGTGGAGATGCAAAGACCAGGAAAAAACTTTAGGGGAAGAAAGCAGCGTAAATGCTCTCAAGTACACTGGGTGCTAACTGTATGATTTGCCACAGCTTAAATTGATCTTTCTGTGAAAACAGTTAGTCAGTATGCTCATCACATCCGGCAGGACCGTAAGACCCCCCCATGTCACTAAGTATTCACTGCCCTCATTACCACATGCCTAGGTCTCTAGCGCCACCTCCAGGAGGGGTGCAAAGCCTCCAGCCTCTCCATACTTGGACTAAATTAATCTCAAAAGCCCACAGTTTAGTCCTTCTCCTTCTCACCTATAAAGACACTATGTTGTCTCTCAGATCAAACCCAGCCTTCAGAATCTGACATCAAAGGACTGACTCGATGTCAGCAGCCATGGTTTACTGACTTTTTGTCACATACCAGACACTGTGCTTCATATTTATGTTACCTCTAGTTTGCCCCCAAGCTCTGAGAGTTCACTGTCATAGCTACGAGTGCTGTTTGCCAAGTATATCCCATTCCTCTCCTTCTGAACACAGCGTAGGATGGTCCTTTCCTGGATGCCTTGAAGTAAAGCATGCCTGACTTGAGAAGAAGAGCAAGCACATGATTCACAGAGCATCCTCGCCCCTTTGACCCAGGATGGGCGTGAAGCATGAAAGGGAAAGAAACCTTTATAAGATACAGAGAGTGAGGGGGTTGTTTGTTACTGCAGCATAACCTAGCCCATCCTGACTGATAGAGCTGCTCTTATTAACCTCCTTTTATAAAGCAGGACACTGAGTCTCAGAAAGGTGTTATAGTTTGCCCAAGTTTTTGCATGTAGTAATGAACAGAGCAAGGATTCAAACTGAACCTTAGTAACTGATTCCAAACCTTGTGATCTTTCCACCACAAAGAGGTGTCTGCTCATCCAGCCTGGGCCTCACAATTAGCCTCTCTGCCTCAATCTCTCATGTTTCAAATGTTGTTTATTAAATGTTTATTGTTCGTCTTTCTTAAGTACCACTTTGATGATGTTTTTACTGACTCAGTAACCTCTCATTGCCTCTGAAATTAATGGAAGAAAACAACAAGAAGGATGAAACAAGGTTCTCCCTCTCAAACAAGAGCTTGCTGCTGCTTCTACTAACGTGACTCTAACATCACATATACAGTGTACTAGTCAGGATGAGCCAAGAAAAGAGACAGGATGGGGCTGCAGAGTCCTTTGCCTTCTGGCTCCAGGGATCCTGGGATGAACCAGATCTTTTGGAATCATGTTTATTTTCTATGCCCAAACTCACTCTTCATAACGTATCAGGAGAAGTCCTTCCCACCTCATAGCAAGGTAGATCAATTCTGGGACTTTCTCAGACCCCTTGATCACTATAGTAGTCTCCACCTTATCCACAGGGAATATGTTCCAAGACCTGCCGTCACCACCTGAAACCATGGATAGTAGCGAACCCTATCTATAGTGTATTTTTTCCTATACATACCTACCTACGATAAAGTTTAATTTATAAATTAGGGACAGTGAGAGACTAACACAAAAACCAATAATAAAATAGAACAATTATAGCAATATACTGTAATAAAAGTTACTGTAGATCTTAGCAACCTCATATAAGATTGTTTTTCTTTCCTTATTAAGTGGAGAACTTTCACCTTTTTCCTTAAAGGAAGCACTTTACAGCTTCTCTTTGATCTATGCAAATTGCCAGCATCACTGCTCTTGAGCTTTGGGGCCATTATTAGCTCAAATATGGGTCACTTGAACACAATCACTGTGATACCATGACAGTGGATCTGATGACCAAGAAGGCTACATGACTAACAGACAGGCAGCATATACAGTATGCATACGCTGGACAAACGGGTGATTCACGTTCCAAGTGGGAAAAAGCAGGATAGTGCAAGATTTCACTGTGCTACTCAGAACAGCACAAAATTGAAAACTTATGAATTGTTTATTTCTGGAATTTTCCATTCAATATTTTCAGACCATGGTTGACCATGGGTAATTGAAACCACAGGAAGCGAAACTACAGATAACTGGGGACTACTGTATAAGAATGTTTCTCTCCTTTCTATCTCTCATGGGACCAGGGATGGCTCAACTCTCCTGCAAAGGAGTTCCAAAAAGACAGATCAAATCCACTCAGAAAGATTCCACCACTTCACTGCCTGCCCTGGGTTAGGCTCTGATTTCCCATGGCTCCTGCATCCTCCCTCGAAATATTTCTCAGCATTGATACTTACAGAAAAATAATAAACATAATCCACATTGGTGCACATATTGATCCCCAGATTTCACTGACATTTACGAATAAATGATGGATTGCCTTTTTTGTGAGGCTGGCTGAGCTGACCTCCATGGCCTGTACATAATTTACTTTTGATTAAAGGAGTGCTTCAACATCGAGATTCTGTTTGGGAGCACGAGGCAGGATCGATACGTTTATGACACAAACTTTCAAACAATGTACTCTGAGCGAGAAGTCTCTGCAGTCAATTCATCTCAGATTTAGCAGGGGGCGGGGGTGAAGGGAGAGGAAAGGCCTGGAATTTCTGAGAGTTTGGCACAGGGCACTGTTTAGAGTCTGAAAACAGAGTGGCTCTGGTTTTTGTCGCTTTGGGCCTGTGCCCTTGTCAAGGAAGACCGTTATAAGGAAATGTAAGGGCTCAAGATCTCTCCTAAACTGCCCCCCACTGCCGAAGAATAACAAGGAGTGACAACAGTTGATTAGAAAGAGCAAGACTTCTGAGAGGACTGGGAATTTTCCTACCCAACTTTTGCATGTTTTTACTCATCCTGCAGAAGCAGAATTTATCTTGCAGACTACGTCATTTGTTTTCAAAAACTTGAAGCTGAATGCTTCAGATATATTCTCCAGTTTGCCAAGTTCCACACCACCCCTTATTGCCTCAAAGCAGGCTTCTTTTAGTAACTTTTGCTCCTGCTTCTTCTCTGAAGGCATTTCACGTTACCATTCTTGCTCCAGTCACACTGCTACGGTGATGCTTTTCCTGAGTGTCCTAGCTTAAAAGGCTATCTGCATTTTCTTCATGATTATTTCACTGATGACCCATAGAATAATAATAATAGCTAAAATATATGAAACACAGACTGTCTTAGTCTATCTAGGCAGCTATTACAAAATTCCATAAACTGGGTAGCTTATAAACAACAGATATTTATTTCTCACAGTTCTAGACACTGGGAAGTCTGAGACCATGGTGCCAGCTGATTCAGTGTCTGGTAAAGGCCTCTTGTAGGTTGCAGACTGCTGACTTCTCTCCGTGTCCTCAGAAGCTGGAAGGGGATAGAGAGCTCTAAGGAGTCTCTTATAAGAGCACTAATCCCATTCATGAGGCTCTATTCTCATGACCTAAGCATCTCCCAAAGGCCCCTCCTCCTGATACCATCACATTAGGCATTTAGGTTTTCAACATATGCGTTTTTGGGGGACACAAGCATTTAGATCATAGTGTTACCAACTTCACCTCACTCTGGTGAGGCTCTGATTCACACTCAGAGGGGCTCCGAGGAGGGGCCTACAGGTGGGCCTCATACACACAATCCTTCCTTCCTTGGATGGTTCTTTCCTGTTTCATGTCATGGGTTTGAAATGAAACCAAAGCTGAGCATTCAACAGCACAAGCTTTATTCAATGGCCAATGAATGGAGAACTGGGAACCAAGTTCACAAATCAACTTCTCAGCTCCTGGGGGCGAGTAAGCCATTGTTAAAAGGGGTTAAGGGAATGAAGGGTAAGAATATTCATAGTTATTCAGGGAAATGGGCAGGCATTTCTGGAAAATGGGTGCCACTCAGTTTTTTCCCTTATTTGGTCTGGAGTTTCCTGTCACGGCTGTGGGTAGGTGTGTTATTTAGCATAGTAATATATAATAATGAGTATATAATAAGCTGCAGGGTCTATGTCAGGACAAATAGGACACAATGTTGCCTTCAACTGGTTTAAACTGGTCCTGACCGCATATCTCGGCCATCTCCTCTATCCTCTTTCTGTGGTTTCCTGAAACCTAAAGATAACATGTTAGGCTCGCTTTGGGCAGGGTTGTAGTTAATTTCTCATGGGCCCAGGGGTCGGGGTAAGAATAGTACGTACTTGCATCTTATTTAATGCTTATATCAAAGCTCTGAGGAAGGTAATGTCATTATCCCCAATTTCAGATGAGAAAATGGAGGCTTTGAAAGTTCCAGTCACTTGCTCAAGGCGTCATAGGTGACTGGCAGGCACTGTGTTCAAACAAGGTGTGTCTCACTCCTAGACTTTTTGCTCAACCGTTTGCCTGCTGCCACTTCTTTAGTTATAGAGTAAGCTTCCTGAAGACTGGAGCCATGTTTTACATACCACTGTGGCCCCAGTGCCTACGCATTGTAAATACACACTCAATGACTGTGTGTTGCTATAGCTGAAGTTCAAGGGAGCCCTGGCCCACTGAGTACAATTGGATTATACTTTGTACTTGGCTGAGGGGGTGACAGGAGGAAGGAGAGGGAAAAGGCTAAAATTCAGCTCACACTCCACTCACCAGCAGAGCCTCCTAGCTTGTGTCTACATCCATCTGAAAGAAGGAGCATCTTTTTCTAATTTGTACAAAGATGTCATACAGGCAAATGGTGGCCTTGATGGAGCTGCAGATGATTCAGACAGTTGGGAAGCCTCAGAGTAAACCCACTGCCAGGGACTAGAGGGATCAAGGTCTCAACTTGGAATTTCAGCGTGGGTAATGGAGGGGAAACAGAAGACAAGCAGTAATAGTGACTTAGCCACAAAGGAAATGCTCTTTAATGCACGAGTCAAAGGAACTTTTCTGTCCCATTTCTCCTTCTTAGTTCCTCATATTTCCCAGCTCTTCTCTTTGTGTTCTCTGTGGTGGAACCCATTCCCAAACCTTCCATCTCCTCTTGAGCTCTCCCTCCTTTCCTTTCTTCTGTCAAAAAATATTGGTCACGCCTTTGCTATGCACCAGGCTCTGTAGCAGCACTGGACATAGACTACTAAAAAGATAGATCTGGTCCTTGCCTTTGTGGAGCCTGCAATCTAGTTCTTGGGGTGGAGGGATGCTTGTTAAGACAATTAATTAGAATACAAATATGCTTTTTGGGATAATAATTACCAGTTACCATTTATTGAGGGATTGTTAAGCATCAGGAATTTTGGTGAGCACTTTAAATGCACTGTCTCATCAGTCTTTACAAAACACTATGAATTATGCATCATCTCCTTTCTTTAAGGACTTCAGTCCAGGATTCCATCCTAAACGGGAGATGAAAAGTAGCACACTTTTTCTTCCTATCAAATGTCCCACTCACAATCACTTGGATATTTTATACATTTCTCTGTATTTGCTTGAATTTTAATGCCAACATATCTCTCTTATTCTCTTCTATCTCCAAATGTAAGCCTGAGAAACTTCAGCTTCCAAGACACTTTAATTCTCAAAAGCCACAGACTTTTATTTAATGGCTCTGCATAGCTTCCCCAGCTTTTCCCTTTTGGTGCTGCAGCCATTGATTATCCTTGTCCTTGATGCTGAGCCCCAGCCTGGCACAAGCCCTCACTGTGCATGACTCACATAGGACTTACTCAGTAAGAAATAACCCCCAGTCTCCAATCTCTAAAACAGAGCCATCCTTCCCTGGCATTCTGTACTTAATGTTGCAGATAGAACCGTCATTAAAGTAGAATTTAGACTTCCATTAGCATGGTTTATGACTTTCTTTCTTGCAACTTCCAAGTGGAAATACCATTCCTTTGGGCTGAGTGAGACAATGGAGACTAGCAGACGCTGTGTTCAACCATAATATGTCAACATAACACATAAACCACTGGTTATTTACATGTTATGGTCACTGCACTGTTCTATTGCCCATCTTAGTGGACAACCTAGTACGGGATTACTCTCCCATGTGAGAGTGTAGAAGACTCTCACCTGAATGAGGTCCCGTAGCAGGAGGAGAAGTAGAGAATTAACATTTATTGAATGTATACCATGTATCAGACACTGTGCTAGGGACTGTAGATTTGTTATATTCTTTATTCCCCACAAAAAACTTGAGAGAGGATATTATGATTGCTATTTTTAAAGTCTGAAAACTGAGTCCCAGTGAGATTAAGCAGTTTGTTTGAGATCACTTCGTTAACTAGATAAAGAGTCAGGATTCAGAATCCTGAAAAAAGGCACTGATGCTCTCTCGTCCCCTCTTCCCACTCCCATTCTGCACTGATTTATGGAAGACCCCAGGAAAAGGTGGGGCCGGTGACCTGGGCTTCATCGGCCTCATTGATGGTTCTCAAAATTCGGGAGACTAATCAATTAGCATCACCTGGGGACTTGCTAGAAATGCAGATCCTTGAGCCCCATCCCAGACCACCTGAAGCAGAACTACAGTGGGTGGGGCCAATTTTATGAAGTCCTCCAGGTAGACTAAAGTTTGAGAACCACTGGCCTATCTCCCTCTTTGAAGTCCGATGAGTGTTAATAATCGTTCTTTTGCCTATCAAGTGAGAAGTAGGAAAATTCATCTGTCTTGAAATTGGAGCTAGGTGAGAAGACTCTGACTGGTCAAGAAATTTGAGCAAGAGTTCTTGACATTTGTCCTGGTAAAGAGGAGATGTTGAAGGAGACCACACCTGTGGGGTGAGGAATGGTGGCTTCCACTGTCACAAGCCAGGAAAGTCAGAGAGGAAGGACCTAAGGAAGATTCAAGTCTACCACCAAGAGTTTTGGTAGTTTTCTTAGAATAAGGGGTTACGGCTGAGGAAAGCTAGTCAGAATCCTATGGGATTCTCAGACTCAGAAAAGTGATTATGCTTCATCACCTAATTTCTTTTCCTTAAATTTTATACAATTATCTTTTAAATTCCAGCCTCATTTCCTGACTAAAAAGAGTCAAGGGAAAAAGATTTGTCTGCCTCTGGGCTGGGTGTTGATGGTAAGTACTGAACAAGATCCTGAGGGCCTGATGAGAAAGCGGTTGACTGAATCAGGAGGAACCCTAGAATCTTGCTTCTTTTCCCATGGAGCTTCTCCTCACTAGTTTCTCTCTTTTTAAATTATGTCCCTTGTGGAAGCCTTGAAGGGATAAAAAATTCACAGAAAGGCACACAGATTTAGGGGAGTGTATAGTATCCTGGAGAATCAGGCAGTCTGTCCCTGAGCTGTTCCCTGGAGAACTTTCTTACTGGATGATCTTTTTAAAGATACAGGTGAGATCCTATTAGTTCTTCCTCAGAAATCTTTAATGGTTCCACTACCTGCGGAGTAGAGTCCAAAATATTCAACATGACACACACCACGTGCCCTGAATAACCTAAACCTTGATCCTACCCTAAGCTGCAACCACACAGGAGAACTCACCTGCTGGTTCCCCAGAAACTGGGCTTTGCCACGCTGTTCCCTAGAGCCAGATGTTCTGTTTGTCTTTCCTCGTCCATCTACTGAAATGCTGTTTATTTGTCAAGCCCTGACTGAAATGCCGCCTCTACAGCGTGGTTCCTTTTCTGGGTTCTCCCAGGCAGGAAGAATTGTGCTACCATTCCATTCCCGCTAGTGTTGTTTCATTTGACTCCCAGTTTCACTTCTTACTAGCTTTTAGAAGGGCAGGTCATTAAACTTGTCTGATGCTCATTTGCATTGTTCCCACCTCAGAGTGTTATACAGATGAAATGAGATAAATGGGTAACACACCTAACACAGTGCAGTTAAACCTTCCTTCTTCCCCTTTTCCTGTTCCTCTACAGCACTTTTTCACTCTGCCCATTGGTTTGATTGACGCTAGGCCTGTCTATCATCACGTCAAAATTGAGAGTTCTTGTACAGGTATCAGCGAGGGTCAAGGTCCAAGCTAAAAACTGGGCACAGCCTCGTTCAGGTTGGTTCATCACAGGACATGGAAGGCTTTGACCATGAGCCAGCGCCTGGGTCACATCTGAGGTCTGATGGATGGCTCGCATCAGAACCAGCTCCAAACTTCAGGGACTAGACTCAGAGTCTGCAATTGATTCGATCGGTGGCAGGAATATATCTCCAGATTGTACACATTACATTTTGGAGAATTATGGTAATCTGGAGCATTTTTCTTTTTCTTTTATCCAAATACAGAGACTCCAAGGACAAAGATAAATAATCACAAATGGAAAACCGAACCAAGCAATACTGAGAGTTTCTGAATGGCAGAAGTCATCTTATTTAGCATTACTTCTCCAGAATACATTGCACCATACCTGGCATTTAGACTGGTATTCAAGAGATGTTCACTGAATTTGTATTTATGTGAACTTCAGATCCACCTTACTGCCAATTGATGGTGATTTCATTGCTCATATTTAGTGATTTACTAAATTGCCCCAACAGCTTCCCCAGTGATGATGAGGTAGAGCCCGGGGGTCACCCTGTAGTCAACTGTATGGTTCTTCACACTTTCTTCTCTCTCTCCGTGACTGTGTATTACGCATCTCCATCTTTGCTATGCCTCTCTGCTTTATTGACAGGCTCGGCTTATGACTTGCTTTGGATAGTGGATCGGGAGTGGATGTGAAATACGTACTCCTAAGCAGAAGTGTGAAATGCTTTTGGGTAAGTGGTCTCATCCTCTTCCACCATAACAGGAGTGTGTCTCAGACAGTGGCCATTCCTTCAGCCTGCCTTCTGAATAAGAAGATAGGTGAAGCTGAGCCCAGCCGACTGATAACAACTCATAGTCTTCATGCAACATGAAAATGAAAGAAACATTGCTGTTCTAAGCCCCTTCAAAACAGATTTTTACTGCAGCAAAAGCCAACTAATCCAACTAGTCCACACCCTCAAATTGGCATCTGCAGAGCTGGCTCTGGTCCCAGGCATGCAGACTTCCTAGGCCCTTGCTTCTGAATTCCCTTCTCTCTGAGATTTGCTTTTATAAAGCTCTACACCTAAATGGCAGCATGTACTGTAACTAAATGTGACCATAAAGAGGGAAAAGTTATAATGTTGTTTCAGAAAATTGTTGTTCTCATTACCTACCTTATTGCCATATGTTCTAATCTAAAGCGCTACGATACGGGGGAAATTATGGTGACACAAAGATGAAGTGATGTTCTGGCTAACGATACCCCCCAAATATTTATTCTAGTTCCCTCCCCAGCGGTACTCACATGCATAATTGATGCCAGCTTCCTCAATTAGAAGTCCAGGGCATAAAGAAAATGAGGACGAGGCCGTTTGCGTTTCTGAAGTCTGACAAGGAAAGATTAAAATCTTTTATGAGTTCTCTCCCATCATCTGCAGAATGTGGCACTCCCATATTTCATTTTCTCAGGAAAAAATACTGTTTACATTATTTGGAGAAAATCATTACGAATGCAACTAGTCAGCAGCCGTGGTGGGCCCTGTTGCATTACCATTTCTGAGTTATGTTTTGTACTTGGCTTTCTCTACAGACGCTTTCATTTTTTTAGAGATTGGGTGTAAGGAAAGGGACAAAATGCAGCTGCTCTGGCACCATGTGTGCACCGGTCACAGTAACATGAAGAAGCAGTCTTGCAAAGTGGAGGTCACTGGGAAATGTGGACTGAGGCCTCCTGGAGGGCGAAACGCATCAAAACCCTCACTAATTGCAGCCAAATCTCCTCTCTCCCTCCAGATAAACCCTCACCTCTAATCTGGGCAAACTCGTAGGGCAAAGAAGTCAAACCAAACCACCTTCTCACATGGTTGGTCCTGTTATCTTAAGGGAACAACTGCCTTTTGGTGACATCTATGTCATGGGTGCTAGGTAACAAAGATTAGCGCTCATATGTCAAAGACAAAGCATTGTGGCATTGTATGAAGAGCAAGTATGGGTTTGGAGCAATACAGAACTGGCTTCATATCCCAGTTCTTCCACTAATGGCAGAATATCGTGGAGAAGACTATATAATCTCTCTCACCCTCAGTTACTGCATGCGTAAAATGGGGTAATAATTGAAAAAACAAAAACAAATTGTGAAGCTTAGTGAGTGTAGGTAACCTCCTAGGCACTGTAGGCTATATAGCATTATAATGAAGGACCTCTTGTTTTGTTGTTGTTGTTGTTTTAAAACAAGAGAAAAGTAGTCCACTCTATTGTCTCAGAGCACCTTGTGGTCACTTCAGCCTTGGCACAGATCACGTGGGAACATACCTATGAACCTACCTGCCTTCTCTTTCAACAGGGAGTCCCCAGAAGGCAGAAACTCTGTTGTTATTTACCACTGTAGCTCCAGTGTTCAGTTAGCAGCACCTGGAACATGGCTGTCACTCAGTAAATTATTAGTGAATGAATGAGTGAATGCACTTGCCCAACATGCATTCCTAGGCAGTATAGGAGCTGAAGTTTGAAACCAGGGGGGGCCTGATAGCGAAATTCATGTCATTTCCGCTACAGCTCTCTGTGCCCAAAGTTCTTATGGGGAACAAGGAGAGGCGAGGGTTCATGTCCAAAAGGCATTGGGTCTACTTCCCTGCTTCAAGTGGTTAACCATGCTATCCCCAAAGATCACCATAAAATCAAGTGTGTTACAAATGCATGGCAATTGTGAGCTGATGAGTTTTTGCTTCATTGGTTCCAGGGTACCCATGAAGTGATCTGCTAGAAGTTTTCTTTAGCTTCCACCTTTTTTTGGGAGGGGAAGATTGGCTCTGAGCTAACATCTGTTGCCAATCTTCCTCTTTTTGCTTGAGGAAGGTTGTCCCTGAGCTAACATGTATGCCAATCTTCTTCTGCTTTGTGTGTGGGGCATCGCCACAGCATGGCTTGATGAGCCGTGTGTGGGTCCATGCCTGAGATCCAAAACCACGAACCCCGGGCTGCTGAAGCGGAGCATGTGGACTTACCTATTATGCTACCAGCTTCCACCTGTTATTTGTGAGTCCTCTAAGTCCAAGTGTGCTTTGGGGATGTTATGTTTTATCCAAGATCACGTCTAAGCTGTGGTTCAAACTCAAAGGGCATGTCTCCAGATTTTGTGCTGCTTCTGTCATACCATGTAGCTTGGGATGAGGCTCTTCTGTAGAGACCACTCTGTATTGGTAGACAGTCAGGAAGAATATTGGATCCACAGCATACTGGATTTGGAAGAGAACTTAGAGTTCATCAGACTCAACCACCTCATTCTGCAGATTGGGAAACAGATGCCCAGGAAGGGGATGAAAGTTGCCTAAGGTCTTGCAGCTATGACTCCCAATGTAGAGCACTTTGTACTATAGGAGCACGTTTCCTGATCTGGTATCCTAGAGCTTCTTTCTCACATTCAGGATGGTCTTTGATTCTGTTCTTTATTGGAACCAGCAACCTCCAGCATCCTCTGGAGAAATGACAGACAACCCCTACTGACAATCTTTAACATTTAAATAATAGTCTATAAAGTTTGTAGACCAGGATTCAGCAAAACCAATCCTGTATTTAGGCACAGGAAAGGGCAGAGATTCCTCACTTCCTCATCATGTTTTGCAAATAAGAAAAAGGTGAAATTGATATAATTTCTCTTTGTGCTTTGAAAACAGACTTGCACACTCCTCAGACTTCAATCCCGGCTCTCTGCTAGGGCTCCCCACTCTCCCTTCTTTCCTGGAGCTCAACCCCTTTGCTGGGCTCAAGTTTCAGCTCCTAGAACAGTGACTGGCTGCTCATGACAAAGGCAACACCAACACTATTATGTCAGTGAATGGATGGATGGATGATTACAAGTCACTGGACTCCATGTGTGCATCTCGGAAGCACAGGATCAGGTCTTCTCCTCTCTCTCTTCAATATCCCCAAAGGCAATGAAGGTATTTGGAGGCAGAGTTTGGCTGCTAATTTGGATTTTACTGGAAGATACCGAAGGGCATCCAGGTCATCTCTTCTTAGACCAACTTGGTGCCTGCGGGGCTGATGGGAGCAAACTCACCTTATAGCAGGTAAGGTCAGCATCTGAAACTGATGGGAAAAAAAAAAAACCCTGATGGGGTTGAGAAATCCTCCATTTTCAGGCCTATGATAGATGTTTCAAATCTTCATGCATGCCTATTCCAGTAGTTCTAACTCAGAGAAACTCAAAGTTGCTGCAGTGTCTCCCAGCCAGACCCAAGTCACCCTGAATATAATTTATACGCATACACTGGTCTGCCTGTGCCAAGCATTGGCATGTCTGGTTTATGTGCTCCAGTTGTGAGGACCTCAATACATTTTTAATTAAAAAACAATTGATAGGGCTGAAGCCATAAATCCGTTTTTGCTGAAGGAAAAACTTACTAAGAGTTTCAGGTTTGCAGAAGGGAGGTAGAAAATATTGTTGGCTGATGAACAATTATTTTTTTAATTCCTTCATCTCTATGTAACTGTTCCTAGATTTTATGGTTTTTTTCTCGAGAGGTAATATTGGTCACTTACTACAAAGGCTGGCCCTATGTGGTTTGGCACCAAATAGTTTCAACTGGTTGTTTTCTCACTAGATTAGAGGCCTGCTTAGAACATGATTGAGGGGAAGGAAAACTCATGTGGGGATCTAAAAACTGGGAACCTATGGTAAATTGAGTCACTGTAGTCAATCATGCCCTCCCTTTATTAGAATTACACACATATTTGGCCATGTGACTTGGAAGTAACTTCCACTAGAATGGATGGAGAATGTTTCTCTGACTCACTAATTTTGGGGGTTTATCCCACGTCACTTGATTTAGCCAATGGAATGTGAATGGAAATGAGAATGTTTCTGTTCTGGACTGAGGTCTCAAGAAGCATCACATTTTTTCCCGTTGCCCTTCTGTACTCCTATGCTCTACTAGGAAAAGAACATGCCCCTGGCAGCTGCTGATCCAAGGATGAGAGACATGTGGAGCAGACTGGGACCCAACCAGAAGCTTAAAGCCAAGCCCAGCAGATGCCAGCCTAGATCAGCCTGCCACAATTGACCTGCAGGCCTGAAAGTAAAAAATAAGTTCTTGTTGTTTTAGGCAACTGAGTTTTGGAGTGGTTTGTTACACAGCAAAACTGATTAATATAGACCTTATCCCAATCCTATAAATAACGAGCTAATCCCAACCATGTTGCTTCAGCCCTAAGCCTCAGTTTTCTCCTGTGTAAAATGTGAGATTTAAGCCAAGTGATCTCTACCGTCTCTTACAGTTTTCTTCAAATTCTAGAACTTAGTGTCTACAATGGATGGCATGAATTCCTAGGAAAACCTCTCTTAAGTGGATGCTCTTAGTTACTAAGGAGAACTGAGCCAGAGAGTGAGTTTTTGTTTACTGTTGCTACTTGCTCTTCCTCTAGAAGTGGGTTAAATTAAAAGTGAGAATGCAAATGCTACATTTTATGGTTTATGATAATTGTTGTCTATTCTGCTAACTCATAATCTAAACCAATGTATCTATTGTGTTGGTTGTTAATTCCTCCTCAGTGAATTGCTGTACTTAAGTGAAATATTGCTTTATACAACTGGAAATTCATGAACAATATATAAAATGTTTGTGGTTAAAAGAACATGTCAAATTTGGTCAAAATAAAAGTCACTCCCACTTATGAGGACAACAGTAATTTCCCTTTGGAGCTCCTATTAACAATTAGGAAGTATGCTAAACAATTATATATGTTACGTTATTTAATTCCCAAATAGTTTTTTAAAGACAGAATTATTTTCATAGATGAGGTAACTGAAGCCCCCGAAGGTTAAATGTCTCGTCTCAAATTACTATCTTGTAAAAATTAGAGGCAGAGATTTGAACCCAGGTCTGTCTAACTCCAGACCTGAAGCCTGGCTTTCAAGTGGCATTGCCACCTGCCTCAGAACCCTCAGCCACTCAGAACACTGACCTCTGTGAGGATGCTATACCTTTTGTTGTAATACATACGTAATGGATAAAAATTTCACATCACAAACTCAAGTGTGAAAAAATGGAACTTTCTTTCTTTGAACTGATCTTAATTTGTACATCAAGTTCCATTTCCACCTAATTAAGAAAATCACAATCTGGACATTTTTGTATGACCTCACAAAATAAGAATGAAATATTTTGAGTATAAACTCAGTCATATTAAGAGTTCATCCCCCAGCTCCCTTTCTACCCAGATGCCTTCTAGTATTTGGAATAGAGGCAGGGTTATGAGCCTCTGATGGGTAATGAGGTCAGAATGAGGGAGAAACATCAGCTTTACTGCTCACTGCCCTCCACCCTCTGCTGGCATATGATACACTTGTCTTTGGTTCTTAGCTTTGATCCCCAGTGCTCTACTGTTGTTGTCCATGGTCTTGTAGTGAGCTCTCATTATCAGAACTCATAGGTACCTCTGTGTCCTAGTCCTGAATGTCAGGCCCCTTTCAGTCTACCAGGTATCTCTCGAGCATTTCTACTGCTTTCCTGGGAGCTCAGAAAATTCTATATGGTCCATTTTGCTACTTCTAAAGAAACTTAGAAGGCTATTTCAGATCCAACTTTTTTAGACATGTCACGCCATCTTTTCTCTTTTAGTATTGTTACTCCACACGGGACGTGGCAATTCTCCCAGACTCCTGGGGCTTCGCCCGCATAAGAAAGCCTAACTCTGTTCTGGTCTGAGACCCCTGGTCTTTCAGGGCATGGCCGGCAGGGAGCTGGCAGAACACTGGGCCTCTTGTCAACTACCATCTAATATCTAGTCATGTCCTCCCTGATCCTTGCCTACATCCTCCTCTCCCCAACCCCTACGACTTCCATCTTGACCTTGACTCCATGATTGGATAAAATGGTCTTATTCTTTTTCCAGTCCCTTGCTTATGGCATGCACTTTATGCCATGACCCCTTCAGGGCTTTATCTCTGATACTCAAAAGGGCCTGGCTCTTGCAAAGCAGCAGCTAGAGTTTTGAAAATCCATTTAGAAACTCCAAAAGCCCAGAACTTTCTATTATTTTTTCTCTTCCTATTACTGCTCTAATAATTCTCATCTTCCCTGGGGCAAAGGATGCCACTGACTTAAGAGAGGGAGGGTCCCAGAGAGCCTTGTGAGGGTGAGGGGCACAAGAGCTGGGGAGACTATTGGGTAATGGCTCAAAATAGTCATCAAGCTATAAAGGGATGCAGATGATAGTGAAAGCCATAAACACTCAATTTCTGAGACTTCTCATTCATTTGTTCAATAAGTATTTGTTAAACACTTGCTACACACCGTCCTAGGAACTGCATAAACAGCAATAAACAAGGCTACTGCTTTCATAAAGCTTTTGCAGTATAGTTGGGAAAGACAGACAACGAACAAGCACACAAATGTATAAGGTAATTACACATAGTGAGGACTACTATAAGAAAAGAACACATTGTTGCTATAAACAGAGTAAGGCAGGAAGTGAGGTGGCTACCTTAGATGGGTTGGGTAGAGAGGGGCTCTCTTAGTGTTAATATTTGAGTTGAAACCTGAATGATGACAATAAGCCAGTAACACAAAGATCTGGGGCCAAACACTCCAGGAAGAAAGCATAGCAAGTGCACAAGCCCATTGCTTGAGAAGAGCTTGGGACAGGAAGAAAATTGCCTGGAGATCATGAGTGAGAAGAGGAGGCGATGATGAGGGTGTGAGGGAGTCGGGGCCCAATAATGGTCTTGCTGGCAAAGGTAAAGAGTTTGATTTTTATTCTAAGAACAAGAGAGGCAGTCATTTTAAGATTATAAACAAAAGGATGACACAATGTGATTTACTTTTTTAAAACGTTATGTTGGCCGGGTAGAGAATATAGGATAGAGAGGCAGGAGAAGAAGCAGAGCGACAGCACCAAGATTATTCATGGCAAAAGCCACATACATGACTAGCTCTCCATGCTGGCAATATTCCATATTTCATCAGACTCAAGAGAAGTCTAAAGTTCCTTCTTAAATAACCTTCCGATGAATGGTCACTAGGATGTAGATAACTGAACTTAGCAGCTTTTTCTGCTCCTCCTTTCTAGCCAACTGGAGCCCTCTCAAGGGAACCCAGTGAATATGTGCTCAGTAGACACTGGTTAGAGGCCACCCTAAATCTAATTCTTTTATTTTATCTAAATCGAATCTTTCCAAGTTGGTGGTGGGGGATCTCTCCTCTCCTTGCTTCACTGTGTCCCCTACAGCATTAATCCTAGTGCTAGGCATATACCAGAGAAGCAAAAAAAAGCATTTGTTGATTCAGGCATTGATTGATTCTGAAGGACTTGAGTACATTTGTAAATATCCTTTGAGGATCCTGCATCCCATTGGAATAAGACGCCTCATGTTTTATTCAGTTCTTTCCCTATATGCAAACGTGCAGGTGCTGTGATAGCATATAGATAACGCCATTACACATACACACTCACACTTGCACACCAAAGAAATGACTGCTCTATAAAAGACACAATTAGAGGAAGATTGTGTTTGAGAAATCTATTGGGATTTAACGCAAGAATGATTGGATGTATGCCTCAGATGCTGGCGGCCTGCTTCTGCAGGGCAGACTTCCCTGCAGACTCCACGAAACAGGAAGTATCGAAGTTAGACAGCCTGATTTAGAAGAATAAAGCCTAGACAAGGAGCCAGGATATTTTGGAGTTCTAGCTCTCCAATTCCTAACTATGTGCTCTTGGGCCAGTCACTTAAGCAAACTAACCTTCCGTTCTTGATCTGCAAAAGTGTAACGACAATATTGACCTTGAACAACGTTTAGGGTTGGAATGAAGCATCAAATCATGTACATGGAAGTGATTTGCAAACTGTAAAGTGCAATGCGTGAGTGAGTTACAAGCTAGATTTACCCCAGCCCCAGGCAAATTCTAAGAGCCCAACCCTGCAGAACTGGAAAAAAACATGTCAATGTTTTTAAAACTGTGAAATCAGACGACTGGGTCCATTTCAAATTGCTATAAAAGGCATATAATTAACTTTCAGTATTTGCATTCCTTGACTATTCAGCAACAGCTGTTTTCATAGTTCTTCTGAGGTATTTGTGTTTTCCTCATATGTTATGCCCTTTTTATCAATAATTGGATGTCCCCATCTCTATCATCTAGAAATATGTTGATGCTTTTCAATACTATTTATAAAGATGTAAGAAGTCATTTTTGTTCATTATTTGCATTTTCTTATTTTTTATGTATGTTATTTGATCTTTTTATTTATTCCAATGTTTTAAAATATCAAGATCATGTGTAGGTGCCCCAGATCCATATATCAAGATATACTATCTTTTTAAAGGATTGTCTTCTTTTGGTTTCGAAAATTAAAGACATTAAATAAAAAATAATATCTTCCATCGACTATCACCACCATCTCACAAAAGTAAGACCCTTTGAAATAAAATAAAGATTGAGTAAATTTAGCTTTATGGAAAATTCCTTCTTTTGATTTTGACTTTGTCTTAATTAATATTTTGATTTGTATTCTTATATAAATAGTATATTTAACATGCTTTAACATTTAAAAGATAAAAAATAGCCTACAGTAAAAATTCTTCCCACTTTGGTCCCTCAGCTCCCTTTCCATAGGCAATTGTTATTAGTTCCTTGTGAATACTTCAGGAGATTTTATGCACACAAATGTGTGTGTGTGTTAGCTTTTACAACACAAATGGTAGTATGATGTATACACTATCCTTCACTTCACTTTTCTCACTTAACCAATTTTAGAGATTTCTTCATATCAGCCCATAAAGAGTTTCTTATTCTTATTTATGGCTACATGATATTCTATTGTATAGAAGTCCCATAGTTTATTTACCCGGTTTCCTACTGATAGACATTTAGGATGTCACCACTCATTTGGTATTGCAAACAATCATCAATAAATAATCTTGTGTATTCACCATTTTACTCATGTCCAAGCATATCTTTAGAATAAATTTCCAGTAGTGAAGTTGCTGAGTACAAAGATATGTTCAATATGGCCAAAATGCCCTTTATACATGTAACTCTAATTTATACTTTCCCCACAAGCGTGAGAGTCTGTTCCTCATACTCTTATCAGGACAGTAGGTTATGAAACTTCTGTACCTTTGACAATATAGTAGGTGAAAAATGGCATCTCTTTGTAATTTTATTTCCATTTCTCTTAATGTAAATTAGGACTTTTTCACATCTTCAATAGCTAACTATATTTTCTTTTTTGTGAATTGTATATTCAGGTCTTTTATTGACTTTTTTTGGGGGGATGCTGGTCTTTTGTTATTGATTTATATGAATTCTTTATATAATAGAGAAATTGGCCTTCTGTCTATGGTAACATTTGAAAGTATTTGTTTCAAAGTTTATCATAAAACTTTTGCTTACATGTGGTGCTTTTGCCATAAATATACTTTTTCTAATTTACTCTAATTTGATATATCAATCTTTCCTGTTAGCTCCTGAGATTGGTGTCATGTTAGAAAGGTCTTTGGCACTCCGAGATTATAAAATAATTTTTTCTTGATTTCTTCTACTACTTCTATGGTTTTATTTTTCACCCTTAAGTTTTTGATCTATTTTTAATTTATCCTGGCATAAAACTTGAAGCATAAATCCAACTCAAGTGTTTTTCCAGATAATGACCCACTTTCCCAACAAAAACTTATTGAATAATCCATCTTCTCCCACTGATGTGAGATGGAAATTTATCATATACTAAAGTCACATAAGCCTTCAGGCCTATTTCTATACTTCGATTTTGTCTCATTGACTGCCGGTTTATTCATGTACCAGAACCCAAAGTTTAATTATTGCAACCTGGTAACATAGTTTAATCTATGGTAATGCTAGTCTTTCTCTCTCCTTTTTATTTTTGTTTCATTTTCTTCCTTTTCCTCTTTGTTTATTTTTCCATTTGAATTTCAGAATCAGCCTCTCTGAATCAGAATCTCTGCTTCCAAAACAAATTTATTTTTCAGTTGAGGTCATGTTAAATATGTAAGTTGAGCTCAGGAATAACTGATGGTCTTATGTTATTGAGTTATTTTATCCCAGCACATGGTATGCCAATCAATTTGTGTAAGGTGTCACACATCCTCAGTAGCATATACACACTGGTGTGCACACAAATATACATATTTCTTATTAAATTTATTACTAGGTATTTTGTATTTTTAAAATAAACTGTAAATGTTGTGTTTTCTTCTATTGGAGTTTTAACTAGTTGTTGTCTTTACCTAACAAAGTTATTGATTTTCTTCCCTTTCATCTCACTGAATTCTCTTGCTTGTCATAGTTTTTAGTTATATCATATGCAAACAATGATAACTTTACAAATTCCTTTCTAAGATGTAGGTCTCTAATTCCTGCCTCTTGTATGATGACATTTGCTGGTACTTCCAGGTGACGTTGAAGAGCAGGCTTGACGTAGGACATTCTTGTTCTGTTCCTGATTCTAATGCTTTCTGACTATTAATATTCCTAGTGTTTCTTTATTAAGCATGAAGCTGGCTTTGCAGCTGAGGTATATTTTATTACCTTAATGAAATTCCACCTACTTCTATTTTATGAACTTTTCCTTTTTATTTATTTTTCTTTTTTTAAAGTAAATCTAAAATGTAAAGTGTTTTTCTTCAGTCTCCAGGGAGAAGCCTATCTGATATTCTCCTTTTTTCTGTAAAAATGGTGAAATTTGTTTTCTAAAGACCATCTTTCCCTTCCTGGAATAAACCTCACTTTGTCAGAGTGGTTTATATTTTTATTTTATTTAGGATTTTTGTATCAGTATTAGCACATGGGATTCATCCTTACTTTTGTTTTTCTGTGCAATCTTTATCAGGTTTCGGTGTAAAGTTTCATAAGAAGATTTTCCTCAGTGTTTGGAAGACTTCCTCCTTGCCACCCACTATGTCCATGCTCTGGAGTGGTTTAAATAAGTTTAATTCTGTTCTTTCAAGTTTTAGTATAACTTCTGAAACTGGATTTTATGCCTTTGGTGTGTGAGAGAGGGAAGATGTTAATATTTTTCCTTTTTCTTTTGTAGGAACGGGTCTGTTTAATATTTCTAGCATATTTTCTAGTACACTTTCCATTTTACCTGTGTTGTCAAGTTTATTTCTTTTAATTTTCTCTATATCTTTAGTGCAACTGCTTATCATTTCTTATTTTGTCTGTGCTTTTTCCCTTTTTTCTTGTTTACATTAGCCAACAGCTTAAATATTTCGTTTTATCGTAAAATCAGCTTTGGAATTTATTTGCTCTCCTTCCAGTTTCAACTTCCTCGCTGTGATTGCTTTTCCCCACTGCTTTTCACTGTGTTCTGCTGGATCATGTTGCAACTCTTTCTGTTGTCCTGAGTTCTTGTACTATTTTTTTGTGTTCTTGTTTCATAGAGACAATTGTTTTAAGTTTGTCTTTCTCTTTTTTGTTTGAGCAAAATATTTGACCCTGATTTCCAGATCCTCCAGCAGCTCCTTTTGGATTACTCATCTTTGAAGATTTCTTTTTTCCCAAACCAGCTCTTTGCTGGAGGTTTATGTCGGGAGAAGTCAGGGCCATGTCCCAGGCCAGCCAGAATTTTCCTTATGACTGGGGTTTACGTATGAATTCTTTACCCTTGATTTCTCCCCAGCCAAAGGATAAACAAGGGCATGTGGGTTTTCACAATTCAAAGTCTGCCCTTCCACCAAACAGCGAGGAAGTAGTTGTCTGGTTTATGTGGCTCCTTGCGCAGCCTCAGTGCCTCTCCTCAGGACCAGACTGCGGTGCTGCTGTGGGCCCAAGGGCCCTGGCCCTATTGTGGCCTGTAGGAATTTAGGTTGCCCCCCAGATTGCACTCTTCACTTTTATGAAGCATCCTGTGTGGCTCTGTCTGAGATCTGACGCCACTTTGTCCTCTTTCAGTGTCCTCTTTTTTGCATCCCAGCTTCATCCTCTCTGCTCTGGGTGGCACTTCCACCTATTCTGTGGTTTCAGATTTCAGCAGTCACCTTGTTTCATCCAAAATGATATTTGTGCTTTTATTTCCCATTCTTATTGTTTTGGAATAATTTCCAACAAGAAAGGGAGAAGATGATGATTTATGTTATCACGTTCAAACTGGAAGTGACTTTCTTTTTAATACGTCATACTGTATATTACATTATTCTCTCTACTTTAAATTTAAAAAAATAATTGATACTGCTTTTGATGAAAACTAACCAGTAAACATATACAAATAGTTTAAACTCCAGATCTCTATCCTTTATTACTCTTTATTTGGTGTCTAGCCCAGCACTTGACATACAAGCCCTCAATACACAGGAGTTGAATTAATGAATGCGTGCTGTAAGGTATATTCCACAATTGCCTCAAACCAGAGACTGAACACTGGTGCAAATATGGCCTCTAAATGTGCTGTTTGGTCAGAAAAGTATTTGTTAGGCATGGTGTGCGCTCTGCAATTTGTCCTAGTCTTCTCGACCCTCTATTGTTTTTGCCAGGCTGCCCTACACACGTGCTTTATCTTCTTGACCTCTAAAGTTCTTTGAAATTGGGACTTCTGCAAATATTTAATTAAATATGTCAGATCGTGTTATCTGGACATTCTCATTTTTTAAAAAGTGTTATCACACACACACACAATCTAGAGATTAGTAAAGTTAGAGAGGATCTGGAGTGAAAATTGGAAGTGAGCTTGAGAGGTTATTTAACCCATCCACACCCTCAGGGGAAGACAGTGCCTCATTAGAGGCTTCTGCCTTCTGGACCAAATATAGCACCTTGCGTAGAATCCGGGAGGCATAAATAGTACAAAGTGATACCCAAGGGCTGTTGGTATCTAATTACAGTGTCTCATGTTTCTGGGGTGTGATTCTGTACCAGATATCCAAGAACACAGACAGAAGATGTGGAGCTCCATATGTCCTTGGAGTGACCCATGTCCCTGACCAGGGTTCTGTATCTTGTCTTTCTCCGGGAAGCTCAGCCCAATGGCCTGGGCTGTACTGGAGGATGTGAAGTTTTCCTTAAGGTTTTCGGTCTTCTGAGAGGTTTCCTTTCAAGTAGCTCCCAGAAGAAAGTTTTCTGAAAAGGAGTGAAGCATCCTTGAAGCCATGACTGTGTAGGATAAACTCACATTTATCCCTTTCCAGGTGACTCCATCCCAGAAACCAGGAGTATAAGCTGAGATTGCGTGCTTTTGGAGAGGAGAGAAGAAAAGGAGGGACTGCACAGGATGACTACCTGCTTTAAACGATCTGATGTTATCTGGATCTTTGTATCTTCTGAGATCTAACTACTGGAGCAGACGCACAAAGCTGAATCTCAATTCCCATTCCCTTGGTTCATTCTCCATTCTCCTTCAGCAAAGAGAGGGCAAAGATGGTCCACTGAGGCTGAAATAAAGACACGCCCTAGAAAAATCTTCCTCTGGGCAATCGTCAATTCCGAAGTCTTCCCCACTAAAGGCAGGCCCACAGGCTTCTAGCCTCAGGTCTCCTCTTCTTGGGAATTGCTCAGGAAAGAAATCATAGGAAAAATTGAGAACATTGGAACTGTAAAGGATCTTAACAATTATTTATTCCAATCTCCTTATTTTATGGAGAAGATAGTAGAACTCCAGTGAAGAAAGTTCCCCCGAGATCACAGAACTGGTCGATTGCTCGTCCCAAAGTACTACCCTGCCAGACTTTACCAATTCCACCAACGTTTACTATACAGGTATTATGTGCCAGATATGATTAGGAGTTGTGAGACATAGTAAAATAAGACAAGTTCCTGCTTTTGAGAACTTTAAGGGTAGAAAGGGTAGAACTTTAAGGGAAAGAAAGATAATTTCAATTTAATGTTGAAATGTTTTAGGCAATGCAAAATTTAGAGACATATTTTCTGCCTAGGATAGAGTATATTCTTAATTTTTTGATCACAAAGAGGCAAAGAGTATTCAAAAGGCTTCATTCTTATTGTCCTGCCCACCAAATACAATGGCAAAAATACGTAACTACTGCCTGTGCTGCTGATGGTGCTCCTCGAGAGTGTGAACAACTCTGGATCCCTGGGTGCATGTGGCTGCCTAAAGCCCACAGCCAAATGTCTGCAAGGATGACTGGGTTACTGTTGCAACAACGGGGTAAGGGAGTGCATTCTGATTCCTGGGGAAGAACTGAGGGCCCATGATGGTGTCCAATCACAACTAATTTTTCCCTTATTGGGGACATACAGAGCAAAGAGGTCCCAGTGTGTGTACAGAAACAAATTGAGGAGAGGAACAAAAAATATTCACAAAGACCCTTTGAATAGCAATTTGTCTGCCGTTCACTGTTTTCTCCTTCAATACAGAAACATGGCCCTTTTGGAAGTGCTCTCAAAATAACCAGTCAACAGTTTGTTCATACCATTTGCTTCCCATAAGAAGGAAAATAGTCTTCATCTAATGCTGAAGGAAAAAAGTTAAACCGTTCCCCCTTGGAGATTTTTGCAGTTTCCTAAAACAAGATAGCAATGCACGTAAGAGACACTGTGCTCCACAAAAGCCATCACAGTGATTTCTGATCTGGGCCCTAAAAGAAGAAGACTCCAGGGCCCCCCCATTGGTGTAGTGGTTAAGTTTGTGCATTCTGCTTCAGTGGCCTGGAGTTCCTGGGTTCACATCCCAGGCACGGACCTACACACCACTCATCAAGCCGTGCTGAGGTGGTGTCCCACATACAAAATAGAGGAAGACTGGCACAGATGTTAGCTTGGTGACAATCTTCCTCAAGCAAAAAGAGGAAGATTGGAAACAGATGTTAGCTCTGGACCAATCTTCCTCACCAAAAAAGAAAAGACTGTGCCATGAAGAAAGGTGGAAAGATATACTTACCAGAGACAAGAGTATGAGAAAAGAAACAAAGGCATAAAAAAGAATGGTATGTGAGGGGCTACAAGCCAATGTCCTTGTTTTAAAGATGGGGAAAGTGAGACATAAAAAATATTCAGGGGGCTGGCCCAGTGGCACAGTGGTTAAGTTCACACGTTCTGCCTCTCGGTGGCCCGGGGTTCGCCGGTTCAGATCCCAGGTGGGGACGTGGCACCGTTTGGCAAAACCTATGCTGTGTTGCACGTCTCACGTATAAAGTGGAGGGAGATGGGCATGGATGTTAGCTCAGGGCCAGTCTTCCTCAGCAAAAAGAGGAGGATTGGCAGTAGGTAGCTCAGGGCTAACCTTCCTAAAAAAAAAATAAATAAATATTCAAGACATGTCCAAAAATCAGTGGCTAGTGTGGAGCAAGGTAAATGAAGAGGCTAGATCGTCTGACTTCCAACCTGTCATGCTTCTTCTCAGCACCCCTGTCTCTGATTTCACAGCTTTAAAAAGCTGAGGCATTGGGCCTTGGGGAGATGGCCAAGAAACAGGAGATGGACACTCAGAAGGATGTACCTACAATGTTTTTTAGTTTTCTGCAACACTTTACTAGTGTCTAAAACACCCTTGCCACAGAAAGCCAGCTTGTTTTTGATTAGAGTAAGAGAAAGTGCTGAATTTCCAATATGCAAATGAAATTAAAGGCCACCCAGGGATGAAGGAGCCCTACAGGAATGCTTTATTGACTGCTGTAAATTTACCCAAATAACAGTTTTTTTAAAAAGTAAATAAATAAATTGAGTTACAACCTCCTTTGTTCTTCCCTTGAGGAGTCACAAGTTTTTCACCTCAAACTTCCTATCATCGTCAGAGTGGTGTGTTGTGCATTATTTATGGATGGAATATCAAATGAAGGTGGCTACCCTAAGAAACGAGAATTAGATTAATCACAAAGTGTATGGATATTAGCCGTTTGCCCTTTAACTGCTTATTTTTGGTGTGTATAAATAGGGAATAGGATTTAATTTTCTTGGCTAGCTTTAGCAGAAAATACAGAAAATATTCCATGTCCTTTCTATAGCTGTTCCAGGAGTGTTTGTGCAATTATAGCCTTTTGCCCCCCAGGGAAATCTAAAATAGTGAGGGCTTCTGGGGCGTATATTGACGTTAGGGAGACTGTATTTCTAAAGGACAGGAAAATAGGTGGCTAAGAACAGTTCTTCTAGTAAGTATTGTCCTCCCTTGACTAAGACTAGAAATCTTGAAACAAGTAACAAGCTTATTAAGCCCCTTGTATGGTGTCTAAATGTGCTGAAGCCATTTCTATCTAAACTTACAATTTTAATCTAATTAGGATCCTATTAACTCCAGAGTTGGTTGGGATCATGACTTTGTGGGTCTCTCTAAGCCCTTCCTTGCTCAAAATGAGAGGCTGTGACACTCAGTCAAGGAAACTATTTTTGTCCATGACATTGAAAAATCAGCAAAAGATCAACCCCAGTATTTCTGGGGGAATTAAGGGAAAAGCATAAGATGTCAGGAACCCTGACACAACACTCCACTTCCCTTTTTGGTCCCCACATATCCATCGCCCTTCAGAAGGGCTGGACAAGCTCCCCAGACAAGGACAAGGGAGTGTCAAGGAAGCAGTCAGCATAGCTTGTGTGAGTACAAGCTCTGGCATCAAGCAAACCTGTGTTTGATACTTGGCTTGACCCTCAGAGGCCATAAGAACTGGTACAAGGGTTTGAAAATGCTTCAGCATTATCATCTGTAAAATCGTGAGAATATTGCCTACCTCCCAGTCTCCTTGAGAGAATTAAGTGATATTTATAAAGTTTTGGACATATAGCAGTTGTTCAGTTATAAGATTTTCTTAAAAAGCATGAGAACAGAGAGTGATTCAAGATGGCAGCATAGGAAGATCCTGAACTTACCTTCTCCCATGGACACAACAAATAAATATACAGCTACCTATGGGACAAATCCCTGTGAAAAAATCTGAGAATTAGCTGATCACCTGCTCCATAACAAAAGATAAAGGGCCACATTGAGACAAGTAAGTGAGGCAGAGACATGCTCTTGACAAAAATCTCACCCCTGGTGCAGCGACCCATAATCGGGAAGGATCTCTAAAATAAATAAATAAAGGTAGTTTCTCCCTGAAGAGCAAGGGGTTTGTACCCCACAGCAGGCACTCCATCTCTAAGGTCTTATACCAGAGAGACAAGCTGCCAAAATATCTGGATTTGAAAAGGAATGGGGTTTATATTCAGGAGAAACAAAAGGCTGTAACGAAGAAGATCTTGCTCTTAGAGGGTTTGCATGCAGACCTACTCACCCTGGGACCCAGTGCAAAAAGTAGCAGTTTGAAAACAGACTAAACTGTGTGTGAACGAGATTCACTTGCTAAACATAAAGTGTCTGCCAGAGGGGCAAAAGTCTCGGCTGCTACTCTGGGGATGGAACACTGGTGGATGTCGTTTTTTGCACTCCCACTCAAACCCACAAACAGTGGCAGACTAACAGCCATGGCCCCAGGCCCCATGCTGCTTGTGCATGGCACTGACAGACAAGGGGGACAATTAACCCCTTCTCCACATGTCGCTGGTGCAACCCCACCAAAGCCAATGGGTGAACACAGCCCACACAGGGGACACCCCTTGAGCACCTAGTTCTGATGGTCAGGGGGGATTGTGCTCCTGGGCCCCAAGTGATATCTCTTACACAAGGCCACCCCTTCAAGACAGAGAGAGGTAGTTGATCTTCTTAATACATGGAAACAAACACAAACACTCAGGCAAAATGAGGAGAAAAAGGAATGTGTTCTAAAGGAAAGAACAAGACAGAACAGAAAAAAAACATTAATGAAATGGAGATAAGAAATCTACCTGATAAAGAGTTCAAAGTAATAGTCATAAAGATGCTCACTGAACTTGGGAGAAGAGTGAATGAACACAGAGAGATCTTCTACAAAGAGATGGAAAATATAAGAAAGTTCCAAACAGAAGCTACGGAGCTGAAGAACACAATAACTTAACTGAAAAATACACCAGAGGGGTTCAACAGCAGACTGGATGAAGCTGAAGACAACGCACTAGAACACACCCAGACAGAGCAGCAAAAAGAAAAAAGAATTTTAAAAAAATGAAGATAACTTAAAGGACCTTTGGGACTACATCAAGCAGAACAGCATTCACATTATAGATGTCCCAGAAGGAAAAGAGAAAGAAAGGGACAGAAAACTTATTTGAACAAATGATGGATGAAAACTTCCCTAATCTGGGGAACAAAACAGACATCCAGGTCCAGGAAGCCCAGATAGTTCCTAATAAGATGAACTCAGAGATCCACACCAAGACACATAATAATTAAAATGGTAAAAGTTAAAGATAAAGAGAGAATCTTAAAAGCAGCAAGAGAAAAATGGCTTATTATGTACAAGGAAAACTCCATAAAGCTATCAGAAGATTTTTCTGCAGAAACTTTGCAAGCCGGAAGAAAGTGGCATGACATATTCGAAGTGCTGAAAGGAAAAAACTTTTAACCAAGAATTCTCTACCTGGCAAGGTTATCATTCAGAATTGAAGGAGAGATTGAGAGTTTTCCAGATGAGCAAAATCTAAAAGAGGTAAACCAGCCTTACAAGAAATGTTAAAGGTACTTCTCTAATGGAAAGAAATGGTGTTAACTAACAACAAGAAAACATGTGAAAGTAAAAAATCTCACTGGAAAATGTAAATACATAGTAAAGGCAGTGAATCAATCACTTATAAAGCAAATGTGAAGGTTAAAAGACAAAAATAGTAAAATTAACTAAAACTGCAATAACTAAAGGATACATAAAATAAAAATATGTAAAAAGTGATATGAAAAATGTAAAACACTAGGGGGAGAAAAAAATGTAATTTCAGGATGTGTTCAAATTTAAGTTGCTATCAACTTAAAACACTTCCTTGTACGTAGGAAGTTACATATGAATCTCATGGTAAACACAAAGCAAAAACTTATAGTAAATGCACAAAAGAAAATGATAAAGGAATCTAAATATAACACTGATGAAAACCATCAAACCACAAGGGAAGAGAGAAAGTGAAGAAGAAAGGAACAGAGAGGAAGTATAGAAGACCCCAGAAAACAATGAACAAAATAGCAATAAGTATGCACCTATCAATAATTACTTTAAACATAAATGGACTAAACTCTCCACTCAAAAGACATGGAGTGGCTGAATAGATGGGAAAAAAAGGACTCATCTATATGCTGAAAAGAAAGCTGGTGTAGCTATACTCATAAAGGACAAAATAGACTTTAAAACTAGAACTATAATAAAAGACAAAGAAGGGATTACATTGTGATAAAGGGGTCAATCCAGCTATAAGACATAACATTTATACATATATATGCACTCAGTGTAGGAGCACCAAGATATAAAAAGCAAATAATAATGAAACCAAGGGCAGAAATTGACAGCAATACAATAATAGTAGGAAACATTAGCATCCCACTTACATCAATGGATAAATCATCCAGACAGAAAATTAATGAGGAAACATCAGCTTTAAATGACACATTATACCAGACAGACTTAATAAATATATACAGAACATTCCATACTAAAGCAACAGAGTACACATTCTTCTCAAGTCCCTACGGAACATGCTCAAGGACAGATCAAAACTTGGGTCAGAAAACAAGTTTTCATAAATTCAAGAAGATTGAAATCATATCAAGCATCTTCTCCAAATACAACGGTATGAAACTAGACATCAATACCACAGAAAAAACTGGAAAAACTATAAAAATGTGGAAATTAGACAACATCATACTGAACAAGCAGTGGGCTATTGAAGAAATCAAAAATACCTAGAGACAAATGAAAACAGAAATACAGCATATCAAAATCTTTGGGATGTAGCAAAAGCAGTTCTAAGAGGGTCGTATACCATGATCAAGTGAAATTTATTCCAGGGGTGCAAGAATGGTTCAAATCTGCAAATCAATCAATGTGATATACCACATTAACAAAATTAAGGATAATAATCATATGATCATCTCAATAGATGCAGAAAAAGCATTTGACAAAACCCAACACTTATTTATGATAAAAACACTCAACAAAATGGGTATAGAGAGAATGTATATAAATATAATAAAGGCCATATATGATAATCCGTAGCTAACGTCATACTCAATGGTGAAAACTGAAAGTTTTTCCTCTAAGATCAGGAACAAGAAAAGGATGCTCACTCTTGCCAATTTTATTCAACATAGTATTAAAAGTCCTAGCCACAGAGATTAGGCAAGAAAAAGAAATAAAATGCATCCAAATTGGAAAGGAAGGAATGAAAGTGTCACTATTTGCAAATGACATGATACTATATATAGAAAAGCCAAAAGACTCCACCAAAAGATCTGTTAGAACTAATAAATGAATTCAGTAAAGTAGCAGGAAACAAAATCAATATAGAGAAATCTGTGGTGTTTATATACATTGAAATAAAATATCAGAAAGAGAAATTAAGAAAACCATCCCATTTAAAATTGCATCAAAAAGAATAAAATACCTAGGAATAAATTCTTTTTTTTTTTTTTGAGGAAGATTAGCCCTGAGCTAACTATTGCCAGTCCTCCTCTTTTTTGCTGAGGAAGCCTGTCCCTGAGCTAACATCCATGCCCATCTTCCTCTACTTTATACGTGGGACGCCTACCACAGCATGGCATGCCAAGCGGTGCCATGTCCTCACCCGGGATTCTAAGTGGTGAACCCCGGGGCGCCAAGAAGCAGAATGTGTGAACTTAACCACTGCGCCACTGGGCGGGCCCCTACCTAGGAATAAATTTAACCAAGGAGGTAAAAGACTTGTACACTGAAAACAATAAGACACTGATTAAAGAAACTGAAGAATACACAAATAAATAAATCTGTGCTCATGGATTGGAAGAATTAATATTGTCAAAATGTCCATATTACTTAAAGCAATCTGCAGATTCAATACTATCCCTATCAAAATTCCAATGACAGTTTTCACAGAACTAGCACAAATAATTCTAAAATTTGTATGGAACCCAAAGAGATCCTGAATAGCCAAATCAATCTTGAGAAAGAAGAACAAGGCTGGAGGCATCACACTTCCTGATCCAAAGTGTACTACAAAGCCGTGGTAGTTAAAACAGTATGGTATTCATGTAAAAACAGACACACAGATCAATGTAATAGAATTGAGAGCTTAGAACTAAACCCGTACATATATGGACAATTAATTTATGAAAAAAGAGCTAAGAACATATAATGGAGAAAGACAATATATTCAATAAACCATGTTGGGAAAACTGGACAGCCACATGCAAAAGAATGAAACTCAGCCACTGTCTTACACCATATGAAAAAGTTAACTCAAAATGGATTAAACATTTGAATGTCAGATCTGAAACCATAAAATTCCTAGAGGAAAACATAGCTCCTTGACATCAGTCTTAATGACATCTTTGTGGATCCGACTCCAAAGGCAAGGGAAACAAAAGCAAAAATAAACAAATGGGACCACATCAAACTGAAAAGCTTCTGCACAGTGAAGGACACCATCGTCAAAATAAAAAGCCAACCTACTGAATGGAAGAAGATCTTTGCTAATCATATATTTAACAAAGGGTTAATCTCCAAAATGCATAAAGAACTCATACCACTCAACAACAGAAAAACAAATAACCTGATTAAAAAGTGGGCAGAGGACCTTAAAAGACATTTTTCCCAAGAAGGCATACAGATGGCCAATAGGCACATGAAAGGGTGATCAATATCACTAATCATTAGGAAAATGCAACTCAAAACCACAATGAGATATCACTCCACACCTATTAGAATGGCTATCATCAAAAAGAGAAGAAATAGCAACTGTTGGACAGGATGTGGAGAAAAGGAACCTCTCATACACTGTTGATGGGAATGTAAATTGGTATGGCCACTATGGAAAACAGTGTGGAGATTCCTCAAAAAATTAAGAATAGAACTATCAAATGGTCCAGCTATTTCACTTCTTGGTATTTATCCAAAGGACACAAAAACACTAATTCAAAAAGATATATGTACTCTTACGTTCACTGTCACATTATTTATAACAGCCAAGGTATGGAAGCAACCTAAGTGTCCATCAATAGATGAATGGGTAAAAATGATGCGGTATACATATATACAATGGAATACTGTTCAGCCATAAAAAAGAATGAAATCTTGCCACTTGTAGCAACATCGATGGATTTTGAAGATATTATGCTAAGTGAAATAAGTCAGATGGAGAAAGACAAATACCGTATGATTTCACTTATACGTGGAATCTAAAAAGACAAACAAAGAAAACAAAAACAAGCTGTTAGATACAGAGAACAGATTGGTGCTTACCAAAGGGTAAGAAGGTTGTGGAGTGGGAAAAATGAGTGAAGGAGGTCAACTGCATGGTGATGGATGGTAACTAGAGGTTTGGTGGTGATCACTTCGTAGTGTATACAGGTGTAGAATTATAATGTTGTGCATTCAAAACTTACATAATGTTATATATCAATTTTACCTCCATAAAAAAAAGCCTGAGAACACAAAATAGCTGAGACTTTTGGAGTATTTCTATGTGCAATGGGTCACGCTCAGTGCCTTACATGTATTAACACCGCAACCCTCTGCCCATTTACTCAGTGACAGAACCAGTATTCAAATGCAGGCAGCCCGTTTCCTGAATGTGAGCTTTTAACCATGAAGCTCTGAAATGGGCTCTTGACCCAGTAATGTCACCAGGGACAAAGACTCAGAGACATTCTGTGCCTCCATTTGCCCATTAAAGAATGAGAATATAAGGAAGGCAAGCTTGTCCAAAGCTCTGAGCTCCCGGCATGCTTCTAGACACAACTGCTGTGGGCACAAAAGTCCTCCACACCTCCCTTTAGGGCCTGTTACCAAACTGGCAGCTATTTACGGGCTTCTAATCAGCATCTTTAAAAGAAAAACAGAGATAAACCTGTAGTCACTGTCTGTGTCGGAACAATTTCTAATCCAGCAGTAAGTGCTCATGACTAAATGAAAATGCAATGATAGTTAATAAGTGTTATTCTTCTCTAATTTGAAGATAATGTGAAATCAGTCCAGTAAGACAAAAGTGTAAAGTATAAGGCAAATGAACTCCTACAAATCTTTACCACCATCGAGATGATACTCACGTAAATCTCTAGACTTCTCCTTATGATTCTTCTGAATAAGGTGGGAATTTAGGTTGACAGCCTTATCGTCAACCTTTATGATATATGTTCAATCAGTTTATTTCTCTACAAGGACATAAAGAACTCTGCAGTCTAAACCAGATGTCAGCAAGCTTTCTCTGCAAATGGCCAGGTAGTAAATATATCAAGCTCTGTGGGCCATACACTCTGTATAGCAACTGTTCCACTCTGCCATGTAGAGCAAAAGCAACCATAGATGATGTGTAAACAAATGGATGTAACTGTGTCTCAATAAAACTTTATTTATAAAAAATGGGTGATGGACTGGATTTAGCCCACAGGTCATAGTTTGCCAACCCCTGGTCTAAACCTCCTTTCACTTTTTCCAGAGATTACTCTTATTTGTTCACTATGAGTCTCTTCAATCTATTCCAAATGGATATGCCACTTTCTTGCTTAAAATGCTTCAGGGCCTTCTCATTGTGCTTAGATTAGAAGCCACGCTTCTTGGCATGGCATCTAAGATCTGGATAATAGGAGCCACCTCCCAGTCTAGTGTTATCTCATACCTTGGTCATTTCAGCTCTCTGGCTTTCTTTCTATTACTTGTCAATGTGCCACCTCAAGGCTTTTGCACATGCTGTTCCTCCAGCTCTCAATCCAAATTAGATCACATTCCATACCTCTCATAGTAAGAATATACTCTTCCTCTAGAGCACATAATTAATAATTAAATATGCATTTGTGTGAAGATTTGTTTCACAGCTATCTCCCTACCAGACTTAGTGCCATGAGGACAGGGGTCAGTCAGGTTTGTTTTCTTTATTACATATTCCTGACATATAGTGGATGCTCAACAGTTGCATACTAATTGAATGAACATATTGTTTATTTCTTAGTGTTCAAATAACGTCATGAAATTCAATTATCTTTCTTCTTCCTTGAGAGAGCAAAAATAGTCTGGGCCAAGAAGGACTTTTTTTCTATATCATAAATGAAGAAACAAGCCCAACAAAGATCATACATCTCACCAGGAGTTTGATTATAAGTCCAAGCATGTTTTCCCAGCTTAGTAATTTCCTAAGATACTTAGAAGTCCCACAAGTTCATTCTGAGGAATTGCCATGTAATTTCAATCTTGCCCTTGCTGATATCTTTGGAAACCTTCCAGTCAATTTTCAAAGGCCAATCCCCTTTGCGCTGGGACCATGCTTATCCTCGGAGCCCCTCTGATGCCATTGCCACCTTCATTTGGAGTATTGACCCAGCACAAGAGTTGTACATTTACCGGGTGCTAATTTTAAAAAGTTTACGGAGCTGGGCTCCTCTACAGATTTTCAAGATGACATTTATGGTTCTAAGCACCTTCCCTGGAATCATTAGGCAACAAATTTGCTTGGAAATTTCTTTTATTGTGTCTCGGTGGAGATGAAATACGGTCACTTGCTGGGGAGAAAACAACAATAAAAAGAGAGTGAAATTTCCCTAAGTGCTCCCTAAAAACAAGAAAATCTGATATGCAGCCTGTGTGCTGATACAATTATGAGGCTTCTAGCTCTGAGCTGTAACAGATGGGAGTCTTTTCTCTCTCTTTGGTGATAAGGTGAATGGTTTCCCCCAGGGATGTGTGGGGAGAGCTGCTGAGTTGGCAGTGTTGGCACCAAGCAGCTGGTTGCTGACAGGATTATAGGCAGAGATTGGCACTGAATGAGGGTTGATAATATGGAGGTGGAAGAGTGGAAAGCAAAAACATCCCCCCTCCCTTATGCATCCATAAAACTGGGACTTGAAGCAACTCATTCTGAATAGTGAATGGAGCATCCAAGAGATCCTAAAGAGAAGCATTCGTTTATTCATTTACTCATTCATTCAACAACCATTTATTGAGTACCTGACATGTGGCAGCTATTGTGCTAGCTACCAAAGTATAAAATCATAGAAGAAATGGGTTGTTTCTACTCTCAAGAGGCCACCAGCTTAGTGAGGATGAAGAATACTGAAAAAAATAAGCTCGATGACATGTCATTGTGCGCAAGAAAGGCTTCATAGTGACAAGAAAAGTATTTGAAAAATCAGTGGGTGTTTACTATAAGGATATAAGAATTGGGAAGAAAAACAAAGTATGATTTAGACAGAGAATGTGGCTTGAACAAAGAGGACTCTCTAGTCTGCTCTCCCTCTTCACCCTCCATTGGACCCGTGCTGAGGTCATACCCATCTGCGTGCTGTTCCCTTATAAAGCATCCCTGTTTCTCGCTTCTAGTCTTTGCTCATGGTGCTTTTTCCACCTGGATTTCCCTTCTTTCTCTCTTAAGTTCTCCCGAACTGTGGAGGACTTTGTAGAGTATGGTGGGCAACTTGAACCTTATCTGGGAGCTCCTGGGGAGACATTAAAGGATTTTAAGTAGGACATGATCAGAGGTACTTTTTAATAAGTGTACTTCGTTGTTTTGGAGAATAAACTATTAGGAGACAGATGCAATTGTTCACCCAGCACTGTAGAGGGCCTGAACTAGCACAGCGATAGTTGTCAGGAAGAGAAGAGCCTGGGTATGAAAGATGTTAAAGAGATGAAGAAAAACACAGGATCTGATTGACTATGAGAAGATTTTTTTGTCTTTTGGTTGTCAGGTAAAAGGTTGTAATAGCAATGCATTATGGAGAGAAAGTGAAGAAGCAGAGCTTGGAAGAATATTCCTGATTCACTTTGGGCCGGTGATGTTGGCTTGGAATTCAGGGTTAGAGGTATGCAGTTGACATTTGAATGGAAATGCTAGGGGGTGATGTAAAAGAGATTGGAACTCAGGAGACGAAGGTCAGGGCTTTTACCAGTCAAGATGAACTAGGTTATGATGTGGTGAAAATAAAAATCTCAGTGGCTTAAAACAACAAAGGTTAATTTCTTCCTCACCCTACCATCTACTATAGGTCTGTAGTAGTCACTCACAGTCCCAAGCAGAGACAGCAGCCATCATTTCAAAAGTTGTTGGCTATTGAGCCAGAAGGAAAAGACAGGTCTAAAGGGTTTTGCTCTGGCAATTAAATGTTTGGCCAGAAAGTGACATGTGATGCTTCTGCAAAGAACTAGTCAATGGCTGCACCCAACCACAGGGAGCCAGGAATGCATTCCTCCTAGAGGGAGGGAGAGCTGGGAATAGCTGGCAACAGCAATAATGACTATCTCAGGGCTGGAAATGAAGATGTGAGAATGATCAGCATGTAGATGGCAGTAAAGCTGTGGCAGTGGATAATGCAGGAAAAAGTACCCTGAGCCTGAGAAGAAAGGGGCTACTTATGGAGTCCTGGGAAAGTACCTACACTCATGGTGCTTTGTGTAGAGGACACAAGACAACAAAAAGAATGAAAAGAGGTGGTCAAAAAAGTATCAGGAAAACCAGAGTGGCATTTCAAAAGACAAAGAGGAGAAAATTTCAACCAGGGAGTGAAAATGCAGGAAGCACTGAATCTCCCTTTTAGGCAGCAGCTGGGCTGTCTTGATATGGTGATGGATACACACCTTTTTCCTTTTATAAAATTTGGCATATCAGAGTCATCGATTCCTAGAGCTAACAGGTCCTCCGAGGTTATCCAGTTTACCCTCCCACCAAGTGTTGGAACCTTCACAATGATGTGTTACAAAGCTCTGTCTTACATTAACCCAAAATCTTTCTCTTTGTAACTTGTATCCCTGGCCCTACTTCTGCCCTCTGAAATCACAGACAAGGGGAGGCTTTTCTTTTTGTTCCCTGCTCAATCTTGTAATATCATTGAATAGCAGTTAGAGTTAGTGGCTGCTTTCTAAGGCACACTTAGTTTGCATGAGAAGTAACTAGTGGAAGGACCAAGATGGTCAGAATTAAAAATTCCGATTCTCCACAGTTTCCTTTTGGATTCAGCATGAAAGTTGGGAGGTGGGGCAAAAGAGATAAGATGAGACGACAGAATTTCTAAAAATTTGAAGATCATTAATGTAGGAGAATGCATACTATATTTGGCTTCTAACTGTGTGAGCTTGGTTAAGCCACTTACCCTCTGAGAGCAGGAATTTTTGCATCAGTGAAATGTATGCCTGCTGTGTATAACTCACAGGGTTGTTACAAGAAAAGACTTAAGTAACGGCTATAAGTAGAGTGCACATCTTAAAGACAAGAAACGGGAAAAGATATACTAGAGAAGATGACAACATAAAGTTCAGCATATACCAGTGGCCAGCAGGCATCAGCTGCCCAGCTTAAGAAACAATTTGACTTTAAAGGCCAATAGTCGTGATTCAAAGAAACTCCCCCATAACTATTGCCACAGTAATATTGTACAACAACCACCACCACAAAACTCTTCGATATGCAATGATAAATGTTTATTTTAGCTCGTAAAGCAGAGTCTGATGGAGGTTCTCCTGGTCCAGGTCTAGTTTTGGCTTGACTTCGTCATGTATCTGCAGTCAGTGGGCAGGTCAGCTGAGGGCCGGCTGGTCTAGGATGGCCTCATGTGAGACAACTCTCTTCTACATGGTCTCTCGTCCTGTAGCAGGTTAACCTGGGCTTATTCACAGGTGTTCACAGGTGTCTAAGAGAAGGCCTCCCAAAGCTTAGGCACATCAGTGTCACTTTTGCTTCATTGTATTGTCCAAAGCAAATGATAAGACCAAGCCCAAATCCAAGAGATAGTAAAATTGACTTCACATCTTAATGGCATGGACACAGTGAGAAATGGCTCATTTGGCTTATTTTTGTACTCAGTATACCACAATCTTTCTCTGGTAGCCTATAAACAGGATGAGAAAGTTGCTCAAGTTGATAAGGAAGGCTATAGAATTGGAAGGATCCTCCTGAGGGCAAAGCCATGGGCTGCGGAGACCAATGGACTGAGGAGCCACTTCCAGGCAGCAGAACTAGGGCCTTACAAAAAAACTCTCCCCACCTCCAGAGTGAAGGGACCTAGATACCTTTGCTCTGCAGGTTTCAGAATTGTTGTGGGCCAGCGCCTGGCTATTTGCCTTCGGTTATTTCTCTTTTTCAATGGACGTGTTTGTTGTCATCATCCTATTCCTATTCGCCATTGTATCTTTGGTGTTTGGGGGCCGGATAACTTTTCTTCTTATTTCTCAGGCTCTGGACTATAAGAAGCTGCATCCAGACTTGATGTAAATCGCAAGATCCTGGACTTCGAGTGTGATATAATTAGATGAGACTGGTGGAGCTCTTGAGAGAGACTGAGACTTGAGAGAGATTATGGGAGGAACATAAATAATCATGACTAGAAGACAGATTGTGGCAGGTTGATTGCAAAACTGGCACAATTCCTCCTCTTTCCCTGAATTCATGTTCTTTGCAATGTGACTCTGCAGCTCTTTCAATCAATAGGTGGAGTCTATTTCCCCACACTTTGAATTTGGGCTGGTCTTTTACTTGATTTGGCCAATAGAATGTACAAAGGTGATGATAAGCCATTTCTGAGCCTAGATCTCAATAGCCCTTGCCCACTTCCACTGTCTCTTGGGATTCTTGTCTTTGACATGAGAACAAGCCACACTGGAATGATGGATAGTGAGAAACATGTGCCCCTGTCACTCCTATCACTCTCCAACAGTCAAACACGTGAGAGGCCATCCTAGTCTAACCTAGTAAGTCCAAAGATTCATGAGCAAGTCCAGTTGAAATGAGAAAAGACTGGAGCAAATCAGCAGAACCATCCAGCTGACATGGAAATCCATGAGAAATAATAAGTGCTTGATTTTTTAAGCTTCTGATTTGTGTGTACACATGTGCTTGTTACTCAATCGTATCTAATTGACACACCTACAGTTTATTCCTCATGATTTGGAAAATGCTTTTTTCTCTGTAGTAGAACATCACACCCACAAAGTAAGGAGACAAACACGCACGCAAAAAAATTCTGGCTCTGTCAGCTCTGTTGTCCTCACACATGCTAGCACATCCTTTGTGGCTGTCTCTTTTGAAATACACCTAGATTTGCACCATTCCTTCAAGCCTCTGTTTTGTATCTCCCTCAACTCCTCTCCCTCTCTGTCTCTCTGTGACGGGCTCTCTCAATCATTGACGGTCCTTCTCCCTTCAGTGTCCAGGGATATGTCTACTAGAGTGAGAAGGCAAACAGAAAACCAGTGGCTTTGAGCTTTTGAAATAGTAAAATATCGTCATTCTGCCAATTTCCTTTCTTTTGCCAGAGAGAGAAGGAGAGAGTGAGAAACGACTATCTGGAGAATTCTTAGGAACTGGAAGACCCAAAACACCATATAAATGGGCTCTAGTATATCAAAACAAGGGGTATTTAGCTTGTTTTTTGGTCCTTGTTTCTAATGGGAAATCCAAGAAAGAATTTTTAAAGACTCTAAAGCCATGGGCAGAACCAAATGTTTCTTATCCTCACTGCTGCCAAGTTATGTGTTTGGAGTATTGGGATTTGGATATAAAGAGAAAAAGACGGCAATATCTATCTAAAAAAATTTAAAAATTGAGGGAGAGAGATAGGGTTGCATAAAGGAGTTAGCATGGGTTTGTGGTCTGGTGTCAGAGCTGGTAGCTTTGACTCTCCTTCCACAACATAACCTCTCTCCGCCTCTATTGGTTGTATAATTGTAGCCCGGTTACTTTACCTCAGTGTCCTTATCATAAAATAGATCTACTTGATACTATTAAGACACAGAAATGCCGTGTTGATTAAATGAAGCAATATATGTGAAATGTTGTAACAAACAGGAGTTTCCTTTTTGCATTAACTATTTGAGGTAGCCAGTCTCTGGGACTCGTTATTTATATAATTTCAAAACAGTGAGGTATTTTGCTTGAGTCAAAATAAAGACAAATATCACCAAAGAAAGCTGATATGGTTTATGCCTCATTTTCATCAATAAGCTCCTGCTCAAGATCTGTGCTAGACACAACTACGACCTAGAGGAATAAGATGGTTCTATTTTCAAAGAAACAATTCATAAAGGAGCCAAGACAGGAAGTTATTGATTGGTCATTTTGTTGCTACAAGCCACACTTCCTGCAGGTATTCAAAGGAGGAGAAAACCAGAGTCCAGCAGGTCAGTCAGAAAGGCTATGGGGACTAGGTCTACAGCTTGATGCTGAAGGATGAAAGGGAGAGGGGGAGGGCACACTGGGTACCAGTGAGACGAGGATGAGACCATGTGCTAGACATGGCGCTAGGTGATTTATGTATATGATAACTCGTTTAATACTCACAACAACCTAAGAAGATGTGCTATTTCCCTTGTTTAAAAACATGAAAACATGGGTTCAAAGAGGTTGAGATACTTACCCAAAGTCACACAGTAAATAGTCATCCTAGGTCAGAAACCAAACCTCTTTGACTCCAGAGATCATGTTCTTCCACTGAACCCTACCACCTATCCAGGGGGAAGAAAGAACATGCTGTGTTGTGGGACAGTGAGGTGACCCACCCAAAGGCACAGATAATGTGTGTTAGGGAGCCCAGGAAGTAATACTGGACAGGGAAGGTGAGGTCATCATGGTTTGGGTGATCTGGAAAGAGCCAGAATGGTTCCTTTGGAATAAGGGGCTGTTGGTGATTTATCTGAACCTGGCACACTAGAGATAGAGATGCTCAAGCCTTCATTTTCCTAGGGGAAGACCCTCATTTTGCCACTGTGAGTGGAGGAAAATTGTTAAAAAGTCTTTAATATCATAGAGTTTGGCTCCCTAGTTTTTTTTCACAATAACACAGCCAATACATGGGATCTTAAATATCCCTGGATCCATCAGCTGACCTAATGCAGACACAATGTGCTGTGTCCTTATAAGCATCCTTGTCTGGGCTCCTGTAGAAGAACAAAGGGAAGGCAAATGAGAAATAAAGAGGCATTTTCACTCAGTCTGTCAAACTGATTTAAAAATTCTTTCCACTTTATTCTCATGGAGCATATGCATGAAACTCCATCTCATGAACATTTGAATGATCTGTTCTTTTTCTGCCATGTCTGGAGTCTCATCTACAATGGGGAGCAGAACGTGACCTGCCCAGGCACCAACTCCGGGGAGTCCCCGTCATAATGTGCACATGGGACCAAAAACCTGAGAAATTGTGGTGACCACTAGGACTTGCAGTCCTTTATTTTCAGGCCTGAGGAGCCCATTTGATGCTGATTCCAGAAGTAGTATCTTTATGGAAGAGAGAGATATGATCTGAGGAGGTTAGATGGGAAATATGTCTGTTTCAACTTTCCTATTACTTCTTTATCAGTGGAAGAGCCAGGAGTATAGGAAACGAGATTAAAAACTCCAAATTTGGGGGCTATGGCTCCTTTATTTTCTGTGAGATAGTCAGACTGGTATAGTGCCATTAGGTTTCTTCATGGTTAGAATTTGATTATCTGGCTCCCTCTTATTCTCAACCCATGATCTTGATTTCTTCTTTTTTATAGCTCTTTTTATTACACAAAATTCCGTATTATATTTATTTGTTTATCTATTGGATGGATGTCCCATTAAAATATACATCTGATGATGGCAGGGGCTTTACCTGTCTTGTTTACTATTAAATTCCAAGTACCTGGAAACAGTGCTAGTATCAAGTAGGTGCTCAATAAATATTTGTTGAGTAAATAAAGCTGATCAGTGTCTTAATCATTTAATTTACATTTATGGGCTGACCACTGTGGTTAAGCCCTTTGTTAGAATAAAACAAAGCTCATACTCCAGTGTGAGATACAGACACAGAATCAGACATAACCTGAAAGGTGCAATAGTAGAGGAATATGTAGGAAGTCATGGAAATACTGGGGATGGGGTCTCTAACCAGAAGAACTACTTGACTCAAACTTTAAAGCATGAGTAAGATTTTGATTCCATTAGAATTAGAAATCAGTGACCTACATGTCTCTCATTCCTCAGCAGGATTGAGGGCCCTAAGGACTAGAGAGGTAGCGGCCAGAGGTATGAGGAAACCAAAAAGATGTATTTTAGAAAACAGAAATACAAAAATATTTTTTTAAAAAAAGCACTTTATGGGCCACCAAACAAATGTGGCAGAAACAGACATTAAAGGCAGGACGAAAGCACAAGAGTTCAGACTGATGAGCCCAAGAGCAGAATTGAGTGGTGGGGGTCAGAACAAAGAGGCACAGCTACTGGATAGACGTGTAGAACAGACATTGATGTTAGGGTTTGCTTAGACAGGCAGTCCGGAGGTCAGGGCAGTCTGGACTGTCCAACCAAAAGGATCAGAGTCAGAAAAGACTTATCTAGACTATTGGGGCCCTCTGCCATGAAAGCTGCATTCTGAACCCTATTTCTACCCCAACACAGTTTACTTCTTTCATCCAGTATGGATAAAGGAGGTAATGTGAGGGAAGATGGGAGAGAAGAGAAGAAACAGAGAAACAGGAAGACAAGTGTAAAGGATGTGAAGGAGAGAGTAAGAACAATTTTTATAAAGAAACAAGGGGAAGGATATGGAATGTTGAAAAATAAAAGAAGGAAAGGAACTTTCCAGCCTTTATTAGGTTTTAGTGCTAGTGGTTATCTAAGTGGTCCCTTTGGATGGGTAGACACGTTGAGCATTTCACTTCTGGTTTGTTTATATTTATAAACCATAAAGTCGAGCTCAGATTTCTGCTAGAAAAGCACTTTCAGAAGGCAGCGTGATCTTATCTTTCATTTTCTATAGATCAGTTTTGCAGCCTCTTGAAGTATTTATAGTTTTAATACATAACCATAAATGCCCCCTAAACAAGGAATATTGCACCTTTCGATTACTATTATTGCTTTATTGCTCATCATAGCCATAAATTAGCAACATCCTCTGGCATTGCTGAAAGAGTACTGAATTAGGTTACAACATGAGTACACAAGAACCTATTAAAGCTTTGCTATTTCTTAAAAGTCTTTATAGTTTTCTAGCACCTAAGTGTTTCAATTAAAGAACTACTTGCCTGCTCAGTAATAGCCCTCCTGTTTGAGATAGGTTAGCAGTATCAGGAAAGAAAAGCAAGATTAAAAGAAGGAAAATTGAAATGTAAAACATTAAAAGTGAAATTGCTATAAAAAGCAAAGCAGGGCTTTAAATTACGCATGTTAAAGTCATTTAAATTGCTTAACTCTTATTTGAGGCAAGCTGATGTACATATGTATGTATCAAGTCTGTAACTAAGCTTATGTATAAATCTATATTTACATATTTTGTTCTTCCAAATGAGTTTTTAGTGTCATCTTTGATATCTTTTACCTTTTCAATAATTGGTCATGTAGGCAAAAACTCCATTAAAAATATCAAAACTGGACAAAAAATTCATTGAGAAAACAAATGTGTAGATATTAACCTAGACACAAGCTTGAAGTCTAGGAGATGAGGTTGATCATGATCATGACAATATAGCACTTTGGAGATAAATATCATGTAGACTATCATTGGGATTACAAAGCAAATACAATACAGTAGAAAAAATTAGAGACAGGAGATCTACATTAGATAAGGGCTCTATCAGAAACTTTTGTAAGTAATTTTACCTTTTAAGTTGTGAGTTTCCTTAAGCACCAGTGAGTTGATAAGATTAGATAATACATGAGGTATTTATTTTAATATGTACTGAGTAACTGCTAGGCATTGTGGGAAGTTTTTACAAAAATTAAAAATCACAATGCTTACCCTCAAGGAGCTTATAGTTTATTTTAGGTAGGAGAATATACATTGGATATTTAAAATGCAAAAGCTATCGCTTCTGGTTAGTACGTGAAAGTTCATAAGAGATTGTCACCCACACCTTAATAAAGAGAAGAAGCCATATATGCTACAAAAACATAGGTTGTGTGTATGTGTTTGCAAGTGTTTAAATACACTACGGAGCTGAGAATGCAAAGAAGCTAAGCTAAGCTCTAGAAAGTGATTATCCTTTCCTAAAAGAGAAGGGTTTTATGACAGCTCTCATTCCTGCTGGAATGGTGCTCAAAAGACTGTTACTCTCATCTTAATGAGAATAAGAAAGATACGCCACAATTTTTTTTTCAAGTGCATCAGAGAGATGAGAATGCAAGAAACTGAAATTTCAGAAATCTAAAATCTCTTCCTGAGAGAAGACACCCATGAGTGTTTTTATTTCTGGTAGTACAGTGAGATGAGGAAAAATCCATAGAAAACAGGGGTAAAGGAGAAGCCAGCTAAACTTTTAACTCTTTTGAGGCTTCACTAAGAACAAGGGGAAGTATGCCAAAGGATGAGGATAAGGCAGGAGAACTGAGGGACATCCTCCTTTTAGGCATGTGAGGCAATCATCAGGAACATGGCAGCAACTTTCAGAAGGTTGTAGACGGGAAAAGAGATTTGATAAAATTTCATTCAAGTTATTCTAACCCTATATGGTATTTAAGACAGCTGTCCTCCAAAGGCTAGTGCCAGGGCAGCTGAGTAGAAATAGATCTTCTGAGGTTCAGAGATCTTAGGGTGGGACAGGAGAGCAAAGAGAACTCCCTAGTCACTCAAAAAAGCTGGCAGCTTTCCTGAAAATAGAGACCACTTTCTAATGGCTCAGAAAATTAGCAGTTGTGCTGCAAAGCATAAAATGATATACAGAGTTTCTTGAGGGCGCAGATCCTAAGCTTTGCTAGAAGGAAAATCCTAATCTAGCCCTCAAAACATTTGAAGTCAGTGGTAAACTGAATTTAAGTTGCAATAAAAGCCAAACTCATCTCAAGTATAGATTAAATTGACTTAATCCCCATAAGACACAGTCTGACAGAATAGACATGTCCAATTTGAGGTATAATGTTATTTATTTCAGTCTCTACTGTTCTCTTATATACAATTCAGGCATACCATCAAAAACATGCAGAGTTAAAAGAATGAAACTTCTTGGTCAAAAGAGAAATAGTCAATAGAAGTAGATACAGAGATGACTTAGTTATTGGAATTACCAGAAAGGGACTTCAAAATGACTGTAACATATACTTTATGGATCTAGAATAAATGTTGAACACATGCTTAAATAGGTGGAGAACTTCACCAGAGAGATGGACATTATGAAAAGAGCCAAATGGATCTGCAGAGGCTCTGTCTTGAGTGTTCAGCTGAGTAATGATCAGCACATGCTTGTGAAACAACCTCTTGAGGCTGGTATCACCTGAAAGGAGCAGAGGCACCAATCCATGGAGCTTGCACAGAGATAAGGACAGTTTGTATTTCCATCATTCAGAGAGTAAAAACCTCATAAATCATGGAACCCCAGTAGAATACTCAGAAGGGTATTACATAAGTAGCGGAGAAAATTAATTTAGACTAAAGGCTGCTCTGGTTCCAACTAACAAAATGTATAAGCAAGCCTTGAAATACTCAAACCATTTCCAATTAACTTAAGTACAACCCAGAAAAAAGCTTAAAAATATTTATAGGAATTCAATAAGGTATTTATAAAGGTAAAATGCACAATTAAAATTCCAATTTAAAAAGTACCAGTCATACAAAGAAGTGGGGAAATGTAATTCATAATAAAGAGGAAAACCAATTAATAGAAACAAATGGAAATGATACAGATGATAGAATTAATAAACAAGAACAGTAAAATAGTTATTATAACTATGGTCCATATGTTAAAGAAGATATAAGAATACTTAAGCACACTAAACAGAGACAAGGAAGATATAAAAAAGAACCAAATCCAACATCAAAATACAACGTCTGAAGTGAAAAATGCAGTAGATGTAATTAACAACAAATTAGACAGTGTAGAAGAAAAGATTAGCTAAGATTGGCATATCAATAGAAACTATACAAAATAAAATATAAAGAAAAAAAATCCTGGGGTTGACCCTGTGGCATAGTGGTTAAGTTTGGCACATTTCTTTTTGGCAATCCAGGTTTGTGGGTTCAGATCCTGGGTGCAGACCTACACCACTCATCAGCCATGCTGTGGTGGTGATCCACATACAAAATAGAGAAAGATTGGCACAGATTTTAGCTCAGGGCTAACCTTCTTCAGCAAAAAAGAAGAAAAAGAAGAAGAAAAACTCCTGAAATAAAGGGAACAGAAGATCAGACAGCTGGGGGACAAACTCAAATGGCTTAATCTATGTGTAATTGGAGTCACCTAAGGAAAAGAGGGATTGTGCAGGAAAATATTTCAATAAATAATGGCCAAAATTTTTCCAAATTTGATTGAAATTATAAATCCAAAGATTTAAGAATCAAAATTACGTACAAGCAAAATAATCATGAAGAAAACTAAACCAAGGCAGAAAGCAATCAAATTGCTTAAAAGCAGTGATAAAAAGAAAATCTTAAAAGGGGGGGGAGGGGAGACATATACGTACAGAAGAAACAAAAATAAGAATGAAATAACTCATCCTGTCAGTAATAGTGAAAGCCAGAAGACAGTGGGGCAACATCTTTAAGGTATTAAAAGAATAGTTTGTCAACAGAAAAATCTCTGCCCAGAAAAACATTTTACAAATGGGAAGGCAAAATTAAAAAAGAAATGTCAGCAATACAAAAGCTGAAAGGAGTCATCTATAGCAAGACTTTCATTTAAGGAAAAACTAATACTAATCATATACAATTATCTAACAATTTGTAGAATGTTGCAAAAGCAATGTTGAGAGGAAAAATTATACTACTAAATGTTTACACTATAAAGGAGGGAACGTCCTAATAATCTAAGCTCCCACTTCAAGAAACTAGAAAAAGCAGAGCATAACAAACACAAAGCAATCAGAGAAAAGGAAGTAGTAAAAATAAGAGCAGACATCCATGACACTAAACACAGAAAAACAAATAAAACCAAAAACTATTATTTTGAGAACATCAATAAATTTGTAAATCTCTGGCCAGACTGATTAGGAAAAAAAAAAAGAGAAGACACAAATTACCTGTATCCAGAGAAGAGAAAACATTATTACAAATGCCACAGGTATTAACAAGACAATAAGGGAATATTATGAAGACTTTTATGCCAGTAAGTTTGACAACTTAGATGAAATGGACAAATCACCTAAAAAACACAAACTATCAAAGGTCATTAAAGATAAAATAGATTACCTAAATGGTCCTATAATAAAGACATTGAATTTGTAATAAAAAACTTTCTTACAAAGAAAACTTTAAGTGCAGACAGATTCACTAGTGAATTATATCAAACATTTAAGGACAAAATAATGCAAATTCTTGTACAAATTCTTTCAGGAAATTGAAGAAAGGTGAAATATCCCATCACTATGAGCCTAGCATTGCCCTGATATCAAAACCAGAAAAAATAAATACTGCTTAAAAAAAAGAAAACTAAAACTCAATATCTATCATGAACATAGTTGCAAAATTATTAACAACTTTTACCAAATAGGATTAACAATATTAATTGATTAATTTTTTAAATTGAGGTAACATTGCTTTATGCCATATATAAATTTCAGCTATAAATCATTATATTTCAATTTCTGTGTAGACTACATCAAGTTAACAACCCAAAGACTAATTACCATCTGTCACTGTACATATATGCCCTTTCACCCCTTTCACTCTCCTCCCTACCCCTCTGGTAACCAGCAATCAAATCCCTGTATCTGTTTGTCATTGTTGTTGTTTTAATATCCTACTTATGAGTGAAATCATATGGTATTTGACTTTCCCCATCTGACTTATTTCACTTAACATAATACTCTCAAGGTCCATCCGTGTTGTCACAACTGGCAGGATTTCCTCTTTTTTTATAGCTGAGTAGTATTCCATTGTGTATATGTACCACATCTTCTTTATTGATTCATCCACTGCTGGGCACTTAGGTTGTTTCCAAGTCTTGCTATTGTGAATAATGCTGCAATGAACATAGGAGTGTATATATCTTTACACACTCATGTTTTCATGTTCTTTAGATAAATACTCAGAAGTGGAATAGCTTGATCATATGTTAATTCTATTCTTAACTTTTAAAAGAATCTCCATACTGTTTTTCACAGTTTATATTCCCAAAAACAGTGTGTAAGGGTTCCCTTTTCTCCACCTTCTCTCCAATGCTTATTATTTCTTGTCTTGTTAATTATGACCATCCCGACTGGTGTGAGGTGATATCTCATTGTAGTTTTGATTTGCATTTCAGTAATAATTAGTGATGTTGAACATGTGCCTGTTGACCATCTGTGTACCCTCTGTGGAAAAATGTCCGTTCAGATAGTTTACCCATTTTTCAATTGGGTTGTTCATTTCTTTGTTGCTGAGATGTATGAGCTCTTTATGTATTTTGGATATTAACTCCTTATCAGAGGACAATAAATCATTGCCCAGGAGGATTTATTTTATAAGTTCAAAGTTGGTTGAATATTCAAAGATCAGTTACTATAATTCACCATATTAATAATGTAAAAAAAAGAGAAAAATATGCTTGCATTTACAGTTGAAGAAAAAGCATTTGACGAAATCTATCATTCACTCCTGATAGAAACTCTCAGCAAATTAGGAAATGAAAAGAATTTCCTCAACCTGATAAAAGACATCTCTGAAAAAAAAAAAGCCTGTAGTTAATATCAGACATAGTTGTGAAAGAACGAATTCTTCCTTTAAATATCAGGAACAAGACAAAGATATCAGTACTGTTCAACACTGTACTAGAGGTCCAGCCAATGCAATAAGACAAGAAAAATAAAAGACATCCAGTCAAAAAGGAAGAAACTGTTAATATCCTTAGCCAGCATTCATCTATGTGGAAATTCCTATGGAATCTACAAAAAAGGCTACAAGAACTAGTAAATGACAGTAGCAATGTTGTGGGATATCAAGTTAATACACAAAAACAGGGTAAATATGACAAAAGATGTGAAAGACGTATTATACTGAAAACTATAAAACTGTTGACAGAAACTAAATATTGAAATAATTCATATATCACGTTCATGGATCAGAATACTTTAGGATGTCAGTTCTTCCAAATTAATCTGTAGATTCAATGCAATCCCACTCAAAATCAACAGCAGGCTTATTATTATTATTTTTGCTAGAAATTAAAAAATAGATTTTGAAAATTATATGGAAATATAATAGACCTAGAATAGCAAATCAACTATATAAAAGAGCAAAAACAGCTTTAAAAATAATAAGAAACACCTGACAACCTGATGCAATACTTATTTCAAAGCTGGATTAATTGATTCTGCATGATTTGACAAAAACATGGGCATATTCATCACTGGAACATCAATGAAATGGAAGAGAGAATTAAGTAGTAGATCTGCATATATTTAGTCAATTTATTTGCAACAAAGCTGCCAGGGCAATTCAATCGAGAAAAGATAGTCTCTTCAAGATATGATGGTAGTACAAATCGATAGCTGTGTACAAATAAGCATCAATTCTTATTCCCCACAATAAGCAATACAGAACTCAAAATAGATGATCCATCAAATGTAAGAGCTAAAAATATAAATCTTGTAGAAGAAATCAGGAGAAAGTTTTAGTAATCTAGGGTTTGCAAATATTTCTTAAGACTCAAAAAGCGTGAACTATAAAAGAAAAATTCGATTACTTGGAATTCATTAAAATTTTTAAACTGTTCTTCAAAGCACTGTTATTAAAATTAAAATGTGAGCCATACTTGGGAGAATATGTTTCCAAAACATATATCTGACAAATATTTCTGTCTAGAACATACTAAGAACTCTTGCAACTCAATGTTAAGAAGAACAAAAAATCCAATTTAAAAATGGGCAAAATATTTGAACAGACACTTCACCAAAGAGGATATACAAATAGTAAATAAAGATAAATGACAAAAAAAAAATTTCAACTTGATTAATCATTAGGGGACATGAAATTGAGAATGACATATCTCTCCACTCCCTCTGGAAGGCCTAAATTAAAAAGATTGAGCATACCAAGTCTTGCTGTGGTTGTGGAGCAAATAGAACTCATAACTTCTGATGAGATGTTAAATGATACAATCATTTTGAAAAACTGTTTTGTGGTTTCTTTAAAAATTAAGCATATATCTACTATCTAAGATAGTCATTTTATTTCTAGGTAAATTATCTACTATCTAAGATAGTCATTTTATTTCTAGGTATTTACCTAAAAGAAATGAAAGTGTGTGTCCATACAAAGATTTGCATATAAATGTTCATCACAACTTTGTTTGTAATATTCAAGAACTGAAATAGCCCAAATGTCAAGCAGCATGTACATAGATTTAAAAAAATGTGGTTTAGCAATACAATAGACTACGTGGCAATAAAAATGAACAATAATGATCACAAAAAAGAAAAAATCGATTTACTGATATAGGCAACAGCATGAAAGAAAATAAAATAATTGTGCTGAATGAAAGAAACCAGGTGAAAAAGAGTACATGCTATAAAGATTCATTATATATCATTGTATTATATATATTATTCATTAATATAAAATTTTAGAAAAATGCAAATTAATCTATGATGACATAAAGCAATTCAGTTGTCACCAAATGACAGGAGTGGTGTGATAAAAAGATTATCAAGGAACATGAAGAGACTTTTGGAGGTTTTGGAAATGTTCATATTTTGATTGTAGCAATGTTTTCACACTTGTTTACAGTTGTCAAAGGGAACCAAATTGTACAATTTAAAACTGTGAAATTTATTGTACTTCAATTATGCATAAAATTACTTTTTTAAACAATCTCTTACAAAGTTTGAAATACAAGAGAATTTCCTAACTTGATAAAGAGCTTCTACAAAAAAATCCTACTGACAAGATTACATTTAATGATGAAAGAGTGAATGCTTCCTCCAAGCTTAAGAAAAAACAAAAATATCCACTCCCACCACTTGTATTCATCATCATAAGGGAGTTCCTAGTTAGTGTAACAAGGTAAAAAAAAAAAACAACATACACTTTGGAAAGGAAGGGATAAAACTATATTTATTCACAGATGACATGATCAAGTACGTTAGAAAACTACCAGGAAACTACCAGTACCAGAAAACTACCAAAACTACCAGAATAAGTGAGTTTAGAAAGATAGCAGAATATTGGCTAATATTTCTCTGTTAGCAATAAAAAACTGAAAATTGAAATAATAAGTATAATATAATTTGTTATAGAATCCAAATATGAAATATTTGGGGTTAAATTTAACAAAATATATGTAAAACCTGTATCTCAAAGTCTATAAGACATTGCTAATAGAAATTTGAAAACACCAAAAGAAACATATAGAATAGAATAGAGAGTCCAGAAGAAACTGATATATTTATGGTTATTGGATTTTTGACAAAAAGGACAAGGTAATTTAGTAGGGAAATAGAATCTTTTCCACAAGTAATGCTAAAACACCTGCTCATTCCTAGGGAAACACATGAACCTCAACCTTAACCTTTCATTATAACCAAAATCTAAGGCAAAATGAATCATAGTCCTAAAAGTAAAAGTAAAACTCTAAAACTTCTAGAAGAAAACATTAGAGAAAATTTTTTGTGACATGAGAATAACTAGTCTTAGGTAGAACACAAAATGTGTGAAACATAAACGTTGGATAAATCAAATCAAAATTGCTAATTTCTGCTCTTCTAAAGACACCAGTAAGAAATGAAGAAGCAAGCTACAACCTGGAAGAATACTCATATTTGACAAAGGACTTATATTTAAAAATACACAGAATTCTTAAAATTTGATTATAAGAAACAAGCCATGAAGTCAATGGCGAAAGATTTGAAAAGACATTTCACAAAGTAAGATATATGACTGGTCAATAAGTACATGAAAACATGCTCAACATCATTTGACAGCTGAAAATGTAAGTTAAAACCACAATGATCTACTACTCCATGAATATTAGAATAGCTAAAAATTTTTTTTAAAACCTGACAAATTCAAGCGTTGATAAGATTGCTGCACAACTGGAACTCTCATGTATTACAGGTGGGAATGTAAAATAGCATAACTGCTTAAGAAGAAAATCTGTCAGTTTCTTAAAAAGTTACGCATACATGTACCATAAAACTTAGCAATTCCATTTTTATATATTTGCTCAAGAGAACTAAAAACACGTGTCTACACAAAAACTTGTATTCACGTATTCACAGTGGCTATATTCATGATAGCCCCAAACTGGAAAAAACTGAGATGTCCTTAAACTGTGGCATATACATTTAATGGAATACTATTGAGCAATAAAAATGAACAATCTATGAATACTTCCACCAATATGGATGAATTTAGAAATCATTATGCTGTCTGTGGAATACTACTAAGCCATAAAAAAGGACAAAATCGTCCCATTCACAACAACATGGATGGACCTTGAGGGTATTATGTTAAGTGAAGCAAGCCAGATTGAGAAAGACAATCTCTGTATGACTCCACTCATATGTGGAAGTTAAACATGTAGACAAAGAGAACAGATTAGTAGTTACCAGGGGAGGGGGGTGTGGGGGGTGGGCACAAAGTGTGCAGTGGTGCACCTACAACACGACTGACAAACAATAATGTACAACCGAAATTTCACAAGGTTGTAAACTATCATAATCTCAATAAAAATAACCATTATGCTCTCTGAAAGAAATAGACACAAAATAGTACATGTATATGGCTACTTGTATATGAAATTATAAAAGGCAAACAGAGAAAATCAAGAAATTCAAGCTTATCTCTTTGAAGTATTAATAAATTGATAAACTCCTTGCAAGATTTATCAAGAAACAAACTCCCACAAATTAGCACCATCAAGAGAATATCACTGCAAAGCTTACAAAAAATGATAGAGCAATGAGACATTAAGTACAATTTTACGCCAATGAATTAACAGATGAAATGTACAAATTTCTTGAAAAAGATAAAAATGATATGAAATGAAATGCAGAATTTAAATAGCCCTATGTCTATTAAAATCGTTGACTTTTTAATAAAAATAGTCCCACAAAGAAAATTTCAGGCCTAGTTGGCTTCACTGGTAAATTCTATTGAATATTTAAAGGAGAAATAATACCAATCTCACACACACTCTGAAAACAAAGAAGGAAGGAGTGCTTCCTAACAACTTTTATGAGACCAGCATAAACCTGATATCAAAACCTGACAAAGGTATTACAAGGAAAGAAATTTACAGACCAATATTCCTCATGAACACAGATACAAAAATTCTTAAAGAAATATTAGCAAATATTATCCAGAAGTAAACAAAAAAGTAGTAAATCCTAACCAAGTAGGTTCATACTGGGAAGGCAAAGTTGATGTAACGTTAGAAAAATCTGTCAGTGTAACTCACAATATTAATAGAATAGAGAAGAAAAAACACGTGATATCTCAATAGACAGAGAAAAAACTGACAAAATTCAATATCCTATTATGGTGATAACTCAAAGCAAACTAAGAATAGAAAGGAACTCTCGCAATTTGTTAAGGCATATCTGTGAAATACCTATTTCTATCATTCTTAATGGTAAAATATTAGGCTTTTCCCCCGTGCAATCAAAAAGAACACAAGAACATACCATTTACATCAGCCTCAAAAAAATCAGACTTAGAAATAAACCTAACATAAGATGTTCACCACCTCTACAATGAAAACTAAAAACATTGCTGAGAAAAATTTAAAAACATATATAAATTGACAGATATATCATATTTAAGAGATTCTATGTTGTTTTCCATTCTCCCCATACTTATCTATAGATTCAACATGATCTGAACAAAAAGCAGGGTTTTTTGAAGAAATTGGCATACTACTTCTACACTGCACATAAAAATTTAAAGTTATCTAGAAGAGCCAAAACAATCAAGAACAATAAGAACAAAGCTATAGGACTTATACTATTTGATTTTGAGGCTTTCTATAAAGTTACCATAAACAGAACAGGGTGGTAGTGCCACAGGGATAGATAAATAGATTAACATAACAGATTAGATAGTCCAAAATAGATCCACATATGTACAGTCAATTAATTTTCAACCAAATCAGCTTGCCGATTCAATGCGGGAAAAGAAAGGGTTTATACCAGGAGGGTAAAGTTAAAATGGTGCTGAGACATCTGGATGAAAATATGGATCAAAAATAATCTTCAACACCTATCTTACTTACAACATGCACTGCATTATATTACTATGGATTGTAAATCTTAACATGAGCTAGAATCCTAAACTGATAGAAGAAAACCTAAGAGAATATCTTTGTGACTTAGGAGCAGTTAAAGAACTTTGTTTTTTCACAAAACATGAAAAGCAATAGCCAGAAAAGAACAGTCAAACCACAGACTGAAAAGAATATTGATAGGCAGATAGATAGGTACATACATACATACATGCATACATACATAGACAGATAGCTAGAAGGATGGATGGGTGGGTGGATGGATGGATGGATGGATGGATAGATACATACATACATACATACATAGACAAATAGATAGCTAGAAGGATGGATGGGCGGGTGGAGGGATGGAAGGATAGATAGACAGATAGATAAGACAAAGGACTTGAATAAAGAATATATGAAGAATCCCTACAAATTAATAAGAAAACAAACAACCCCCCAAAAAGTAGACAAATTGCTTGAACAGTTTACAAAAGGAGGTATACGAGTGACCACTGATCACAAGACTGATGAGATGAAAAGGGACTCAACATCGTTAATTACCAGGGATACACAAATTGAAACCACACGAATTGAAACCCAAACGAAATACCATTATGTGCCCGCCAGTGTGTCTAAAGTGAAAAATGTCAATAATACCAAATCTTGACAAGCTTGTAGAACAACTGGAACTCTGTGCGTTTACTTGTGGTAGGGGAAAATGTTACAGCCCCTTTAGTTAACTATTTCTCTCTTTCTAATGATGCAAAATATACATCTATGTTATGACCTGGCAACACACTCCTAGCTATTTACTGAAGAGAAATGAAAACATGTGTCTACAAGAAGACAGGTACAATTACCATGCCTTATTCATAGTAGCCCAATTTGCACGTAGCCCAAATGTTCATCAACAGTAGAAAAGATAATCAAATTGCTTTGTGTTCATACAATGAATATAACTCAGCAACTAAAAGGAGTGAATTATTGATAATATGGATAGATGCAACAACATGAATGAATTTCTAACCATGATTTTAAGTGAAAGAAGGCAGGCACAGAAGAAGACACACTGTATGAGCTCATTAAAAGAAATCCAGGAACAGACAAAGCTAACTATGGTGAGAGAAATCAAAAAGTATTTGCCTAAGGGGGTCAGAGGAATTGACTGAAAAGGGGCTTGAGCTGTGGTGTCCGTTAAATGTTTAACAACTAGCTTGCGTAGGGTGGGGTGAAAGTCCTGATTTGTAGCATTTGCTGACTTTCCTGCTATGAATACTCTCAATTTCAGGATTTCTAGCTGCCAACTTGATGTGACTGAACGAGGAGATGGAAATGGATATATATAATTGACTCTTGTGAGGCACTGCGAGCTGGCTTCAGCACACTACTGCATGGATGTGAGGAAACTTTCTCTGGCGATAGAAATATTCTATTTCTTCTTCTGGGATGTGGTTACAAGGGTATACAAAATTGTCAAAACATCATATTCCTTGAAAATTTGAGATCTGTGCATTTTTGTATGTAAGTTATATTTCAATTAAAAAGGAAAAGTTGGGGCTGGCCCCTGGGCATAGTGGCCAAGTTCAGGGCTCTCTGCGTCAGCAGTCCTGGTTCTCAGGTTCGGACTCTGGATGTGCACCTACACCACTGTCAGCTATGCTGTGGTGGTGACCCACATGTAAAGTGGAGGAAGGTTGACACAGATCTTAGCTCAATGCTAATCTTCCTCAGCAAAAAAAAAGTAAAGAAAAGAAAAGAAAAAGTAGTAAGTGCCATATGCTAGGTACAGAGGAATGCTTGAGATTGTTCCCATCATAACAGTATAATATTACAGTATAAAAAGCAACTTCACAATTTAATAGCTTCAAACAATGGCACTATTTCTTTTGCTCAAGTTTGGGCAGGGCTTGGCTCATCTCTGCTCCACTAGCATCAGCTGAGGCAGCTCGAAGGCAGGACACTGAATCTTTTCTCACTCACTCAAGTCTGGTAGTGGATGCTGGGCTGTGGAGGAGAGTACTTATGCATGATCTCTCTATGTGGCCTGGGCTTTCTTACGTGATGCCTGGGTTCCAAAAGTAAATATCCAAAGGAAGGAAAGCCAAGTAGATTCTGTGTCACCCTTTCTAACCTAGCCTGGGAAGTCACACTGTATCACCTTCATCAATTGTTGTTGTCAGAACAGTCACAAGCCTGCCCAGGTTCAAGAGATGGTTAAATAGACTCCAACTCTTGATGGAGAATGGCAAAGTTCTAGAAGAGTACATAGGACTGGAAATATTGCTGTGGCTATTTTTGAGAAATACATTCTGCTGCAGACTGTCATCAGGCCTAATTCACCTCCATCCCACTTGCAAGCACTCACTCCTCCCCCAAGATCTTCCAACGTTTCATCCCATTTCATCATCATATTCAGGTTCAAGGTCCAGGATCCTGTGATCTGAGCAAGATCCAGGGGTAGAGAAGTCCCCTTGAGTATGTTCCTCAAGTATAGTGATTTGACTAGAGTTCCTTCACCATGTGAAGACCAGGGAACTAAAGAGGTGAGTTATCTGAACCCTACACATCTAAACTAAATTGTAGGAATTAAGCATTAAGATAACCATAACGGTTCTACCCTTCATGAAGTGGGAAAACTGGAAGCATCCAATATCCATTGGTTCAGAGCAAGTGTGAAGTCCATGCCAGTGCGCTTGGCGCTGCCCCCTGGGTAATCCTTCCGTTTTCCATAACAAATGGCTAGTTCCTGCCTGTAATAGTTCAAGAATCTAAAGGCCTCTTTCCTTTTTTGTTTTAGACTTGAATTACAGACTTTATTCAGATTTCTCCAGTTTTTCTATTTCTGTTGTAAAATTCCAGAATCCAATCCAGGACACTGCATCGCATTTAATTTTAATGTATCTTTAGTCTCCTCCAATCTGTGACAGTTTCTCAGTCTTTCTTTTCTTTCACAGCCCTGACACTGTTTTTACTTTTTAAAAAGCTTTATTGAAATATAATTCACATACCATAAAATTCACCTATTAAAGTATACAATTCAATGGTTTTTAATATATCCAAAGTGTTGCGCAGTCATCACTGTAATCTAATTTTAGAATATTTCATTACCCCAAAAAGAAACCCTTTCCCCATTAGCATTCACTCTCCATTCCTGCTCCCCAAACTTCCCAGCCCTAGGCAACCACTAATCTTCTTTCCATCTTTAACGACTTGCCTTTTCTGAATACTTCATGTAAATGAATTCATACAATATGTGGTCTTTGTGTCTGGCTTCCTTCATTTAGAATATTGTTTTCACAGTTCATCCATGTGGTAGCATGTATCAGTACTTCATTCTTTTTTTTTACTGCCAAATAAAATTCCATTGAATCGACATGCCACGCTTTATTTCTCCATTCAACAGATGATGGGAATTTGGGTTTATTTCCACTTTTTTAGCTATTATAATAATGCTGTTATGAACATTTGTGCAGACACCTTTTTTTTAGTGGAAGTATATTTTTATTTCACTATAGTATATACCAAGGAGTAGAATTGTGGAGTCATATGGTAACTCTATGTTTAACATTTTGTGGAAATGCCAAACTGTTTTCCAAAGCAGCTGCACCATTTTACAAGTCATGAGCAATGAATGAAGGTTGCAATTTGTGCACATACTCACCAACACCTATTATTATCTGCATTTTTTTATCATGACTATCCTGATAGGTATCTCATTGTGATTTTGATTTGCATCTCCCTCATGACTAATGATGCTGAGCGTATTTTTGAGTGCTTATTGACCATTCGTGTACCTACTCAGATCCCTTGTTCATGTTAAAGTTGGGTTATTTATCTTTTTATTATTTAGTCATATAAGTTCTTTATATATTCTGGATACAAGCCCCTTATTACATATATGTTTTTCAAATGTTTTTTTTCATTTTGTGGGTTATCTTTTTTGATGTCATATTTTCAGCTAAAAGGTTTTTAATTTGGTAAAATCCAATTTATCTATTTGTCATTTCGTCACTCTTGCTTTTGATTTCATATCCAAAAACTCCTTGCCTAAATCAAGATCATGAAGATTTATTCCAATGTTTTCTTCTAAGAGTTTTGTATTTTTATCTCTTACATTTAGGTCTATGATCCATTTTGAGATAATTTTTGTGTCTGGTGTATTTTTGCATGTGGATATCCAGTTTGTCCAACACATTTGTTAAAAAGACTATCTTTTCCCCATTGAATTATCTTCACATCCTTGTCACAAATCAATTGACAAGAATGTAAGGGTTTGTTTCTGGATTACTAATTCTATTTCATTGATTCATATGCCTGTCCTTGCACCAGTGTGACATTGTCTTGATTACTACAGCTTTGTAGTAAGTTTGAAATCTCAAAAGATGAATCCTCCAACTTTGCTCTTCTCTTTCAAAATTATTTAGACTGTTCTTGGTCCCTTGGATTTCCATATGAATTTCAAGATAAGAGTGTCAATTTTTGCAAAATATGACAGCTTGGATTTTGAAAGGGGTTGCATTGAATCTGTAGATCAATTAGGGCATTACCACCATCTTAACAACAGTAAGACTTCTAACCCATGAACATGTAATATATTTCTATTTACTTAGGTCAATTTCTTTCAATGACGTTTTGTAGTTTTCAGAGTATAAGTTTTGAAACTCCTTTGTTAAGTATATTTTCCTTAGTGTCTTATTCACCTTGATGCTGTTGTAGTGGAATTTTATTCTAATTTCATTTTTAGAGTATTCATTACTAGTGTACAGAAATAAAATTGATTTTTGTAGATTGATCTTGTATTCTGCTCTTGTTTATTAGTTCTAAAAGTTTTTTTTGCATGAATTCCTCAGGATTTTCTAATACAATACCATGTCATCTGCAAATAGAGATAGATTTATTTCATCTTTTTCAATCTAGATGTCTTTTTATTTCTTTTCTCTGCCTAATTGTCTTGGCTAGATACCAGTATACTATTGAATAGAAGTGGTGAGAATGGCATTTTTTTTACTTGTTTCTCATTTAGGGAGGAAAGTATTCAATCTTCTACCTTTAAGTGCGATGTTTTAGCTGTGGATTTTTTGTAGATGTCTTATCAGATTGAGGAACTTCTGTTCTATTCCTGATTTGTTGAGCTGTTTTCATTTTATGTTATCTCTGTTCTTTCCAGCTGAATTTTGTTAAAGTTTACTTCATCAGACAAAAATCATAACCACAGAATTTCTTGGTGAAATTCTACCTTGGGCTTCCTGTGATTCCTTGTGATTTTAGAAGCTTTATTTTTTACGGACATTATCTGTGAGGCATGACCTTAACATCATTGGAGCAACATATTTTTTAGGTTTGAGATACCACCTTAAATATTTCTGAGGTCTTAACATAGGGTTTTCGTTTGCAACACTGGTTTCTTCTTTAGATCAAGCTCTATATTTAACCTTCCTGATGCAGCCCTAGATTTGACCTTTGCCTGGAAACTGTTTCTTAATTTTAGCATCATTTGCCATTTGCAGAGGCTAGTAATGAGAAACAGTTTTATTTTTTTGAAACTAGCAAGTCCTAGCTCCTTTATGTTTAACAGCTCTTTCTTCTGTTTGTTGCTTTCTTCTTGCATTTTGCTATAAAAAACTAAAAGAAGCTAGGGGACATTTTTAACGCTCTTCTTGGAAATCTCCCTAGCTAGACCATGCAGTTCATTCTGTTTCCTATGTTATCATAGGTGCTAGCACTACTAAACTTTCTGTCACTTCATAACAAGGGTCCTCTTTCCTCAAACTTCCAATTACATTTTCCTTAGTTTTTTAAAGCCCTCAGAGATAAACTCCTCAGGGCCATCAGACCTCAGCTAGCAAAATCCTTAAGGGCTGTCCAACTCTACCCTCCCCTTGGTCCCAAAGCCATGTTAGGTTTTTGTTATTATAACTCTCCAGTTCTGATACCAAAATCCATTCTAATTGTTATGGCTGCATAACAAGCTACCCTAAATCTTAGTAGCTTAGAACAATGACAGCATTTATCTTACTATTGAATCTGCAATTTGAGTAAGGCTCAGCAGGGATAACTCATCTCCACTCCTCCCCAGCTGTGACAGTTCCAAGAGTGAGAACGAGAGTCATCTGAAGTCTTGTTCACTCATGCGTTTGGAGTTGATGTTGACACTCAGCTGAAATCTTAACTGGAAATGCCAACCACAACACATACAGGCACCTCTCGATGTGGCTTGGGCTTCCTCACAAAATGATGGCTTGGTTCCACGGGCAAGCACGAGAGAGAGAAAAGAGACAGAGCAGTAGGTAGAAGCTCTGTCATCTGTTCTAAGATAGCTTTAGAAGTCACACAATGTCACTTCTACCGCATTCTCTGTATTGACGTGGTCACAAGCCTGCCCCAGTTGAAGAGAAGAGAAATGGCCTTTACTTCTTGATGGAGAGTGGCAAAATTCTAGAAGTGCATGTTGCGTGGAAATTTTGTTGTGGCCATTTTTGATAATTACGATCTGCCACAAGAGTCAACTGGTCTTCCTTATGGAAATATTGTACTAAGATTAACTTTGAAAAAAGGTAGAGTTGCATCTGAAGTGATGGGCCAGATGAAAGATAGTTATCATATATATTTAACATATATATGTATATTTAACAATATATTTCTACCTTTTACTGCTCAGGTCACTTATTGGAACCTAGGCTGTTTGAGCTCCCTTATCCTGAATTTCTTTTTATTTATTCATGATATGCCCTGATTTCTGTCTCTGTGTTGTTTCTATGGATCTCCCTTACAGCAGCAAGAAATTAGACAGAGGCAAATCACTGAATCAGTCAGAGACAGTCAAGGTTTGAGATGTAAAATTAGATTGCTCAATGCATCAGGATTTTTTTACCACAGATATAGGCCTTTGAACAAATGTCCTTACTTCTACAGAAGGGAAAAATGAGCCATGTCTGTGTGGATAAAGAACAGATAGATATGGTTCTATGCTTCCAGTTTGACTTACTCTACACCATCAGGATTCATTGGCACGCATCTGCATTATGCTGTCTGCCCATCATCAGCTTTTCAAGAACTAAGTACCAGTAGGAAACAAAGCGGTACACAATAACTAGTGGGCATTAATCAAGGCCACACTGGGCTGCCTCCAGAGGAACACATGTCTGATGGCCACACAGAGAGGAGAGAATAGAAATCAATCTGGTTAATGGTATTCTGGCCTCTGTCATGGGAGGAAGAGACAGACTTATCAGGCTTTGAAATGTAATGCAAACTTAGAAATCAGGATGATGGACAGAATAAAAGAGAGAGGGACCTGATTATCCCCCTCCTCCAAAACTCCCTAAAAGGACCCATTCAGCATGCCAGGTCAGGAAGGTTGTGTTTTTTTGTTGTTTTTTTCATGAAGATAACATCAGTATTAGTCCCATCATCACCATTAGTGAATGATAGGCATTTCTTGACACTAGTACTGTGGCATAATGATTCTTGAGCACAGAAGTTGGCCCCAGCCAGAATGGATAGGCAGTAAGCATGGAGGCAATCGCTCCAAGGAAGGCTAAGAAACCTCCAGATGTCACTTATGTGGGGAGTGGTCAAGGGATCAGATGCTATCCGTGTCTTTTCCTACTTGGATCAGCAGAATAATGCAAGTGGGTAGAAAGGAGTAGCATTAAACTGGGAGTCAAGAGTTGGTTTCTATTCATGACTCTGCCACTAACTCAAGCCCTCATTTATACATCTGTCGAAAGAGGAGGTTGGTTTTCATGCTGTCTGGATTATTACCCGGCTCTGATGGTCCCTTCTCCCACATGATGTGGCTTTTGCCACATGGTTCCAACCCTGCTCATGTGGAGTGCAACCCAGCTTTTGCTCAGCCTCCCAAGCTGAAACGAGACTGCCCAAGGTGTTGCCTCACATTTTATATACAGTTTCTATCTTTAGGACTTCTGATCTTACCACCAGAAGTAGACTTCTCACAAAATAATCCTGTGAGCAGTCTAATGTCAGATCACCTGAGAGTAATTCAAAGGCACACCTGACCAGACAGAGGAGGGCTCAGCAAAATGCCTGATGGAGAGGCTACTTGGTAAAGAAGTTGTGGCTGAAAGATTTGGGACCTGAGATGTGCTTGCTATGGAAGAGATAGGAATGTTTTGGAAAAGCAACACATTTGATAAAAGGCTTTGGAGATCCCACTGCCCCTCCAGTGTTTTCATATTCTTTTAATTAAATTCTTTCCCATCCTCAGTGAATACAGTTTGGGAGATTATAGAGGAAATAGTTGGTCAGTTCTGCTGGCCTACTCCCAGTTTTGTTTCTAGCCAGCTTGTTATCTTGGGGGGGTTGTCCACCTCTCTGTGTCTAGTGGTTTCCTCTGTAAAATGGAACTACCTTTCTTACAGAGTAAGATATTCATTTTATACTTTTAAATAAAATCTTACACGTGAAATTCTTTGAAAATAGGATCGTGGAAGACAATTTTAAGGTACTGATATTACTGGGTTATTAGGCTTCTCTGGAAACTCCGGGATTAGTTTGGGTCACCTTTGGGTGTTTTTCTGGTGCAAATAGAAAGATTCAAAGTCAGAGATTTTTGACTTCCAAAGCAATCCAAGCACTTAGGGCTGAACTGAACGAAGCCGGCGCAATAGAGGGAATGGCAAAGGTGGGGACAACCTGTAGAGTCTAGCCTTTTCAAAAGAAATAATGAGCTATACAGTTCCTATTCTGTGGGCTTAAAAAAAAAGTTTTTGGAAGTTAGTTCAGCCACTGTTACTGAAAAATGCTCACCATTCAACTTGCCTGCTACAAATTAAACCACCAAATAATTCAGAACTGCTGCAGATGCTGGAGTCAAGGATGTTTTAAAAAGCATCACCTTCCTTAGCATCTAACCACATTTTAAAATAAAAGTGAGGCTTCCAATCCAGCCCCAGAGCTGTTCTTTATATTCTGAGCCTTTCTTTCTTCAAGGGTTTGGATACCTAGCCTGGAGCTACTGGGCCTTTGTCTGTGGCTGGTTTTGAACCTTCCTCCTTTTCCTTGGGCACTTACAGCCTAGTTGGTGAAAAGTGGTGCACTTAGTTGGTTTGGATTTTAATAAGCCTCACCCTCTGCACTGAGCATAGGAGCAACTCAGTTATAAAATACATGAATTGGATTCAATGAGCATCCAGGAAGTGTTTACCGAGTATTCACTATCAGTACCGTGTTGAGTTAGTGAGGACAGCCGAGAAGGTTCTATGCCTTTTTTTGGAAGAAGTAATAAGGAATTTTGAGTATGGAGGATTCACTGAAGGTTTCAGACAAATTTCTCAAAAGTCCCAAATTCAGGCATCTGCCCGTCTGGCTATGCTGACCTGTTCTCCTGTCTTTGTTCATATTTGAAAATGGTACTGGCATTACCTATACTTTGTCCCTATGATTTCAGTGTCTGATTTGGACTTTCCATTTCCCTTTCCCTCTTTGGCCCATCGTACTCCCACTTCCTAGCTGTTTCACCCATTCATTTTCTCTTCTTTGCTTCTCCAGTGCCTTCCAATCTCATCTTTGGTTTGACTCTCTTTGAATTTCTTTCTCATACATCTGAATAGGGGCTGTGTTCCAGCTTCTCCCCAGTTCTATCACATTGCCCATAGGACAGGGGGCTTCTTTGTTCCAGCAGTTCTTTGACATCAGCTCCTCCTGGTAGCCAAGTCCATGGTGATACCCTAGCAGGAAGCTAAACGTTCATTTATAGCTATGAGCTGGTGGGATTTTCCTTTGAGAAAGTAATTCTGCATTATATATTAAGAGACATTAAAATGACCAAAAGTTTTGGCCCAGAAATCCTACATATAAGAGTCTACTCTAGGTCCAGCCCCAGTTGCCTAATGGTTAAAGTTCAGGGTTGTCTGCTTTGACGGCTCCAGTTCGGTTCCCAGGCATGGACCTACACTGCTTTGTTAGCGACCACGCTGTGCTGGCTGCCCACATACTAAAAAGTAGAGGAAGATTGGCACGGATGTTAGCTCAGGGCGAATCTTCCTCAGAAAAAAATGAAGAAAAAGAATTCACCCTAAAATATTCTTTCTCAATAGGTAACTGATTTACTGGTGAAAATGTCCAACTACAGTTAAATAAACTTTTTGAAATATAATGGAGACTTTATTAATTACCTCCATAAATGTTTGCTTAATGAAAGAAGAACCTTAAAGTTTATGAAAGGGGTCAGATGTCCCAACCTGATACCCTCTCTTCCAGCCTCCTGTTGAAATACCCACAAAAAGGCAGAAAACAGTCAGAACACCAGAAACCAATGAAATCATTCAGTGATACCATTGAAATTAATGTGAATTTCTTGGACAAAATATTCCTGACTCAAGACACACTCTAGTGTGTCTGGTCATCAAAATAGAAAACTATTCAGACATGAAATAAAACAACCCATCAAAAAGGACTGAGAGCAGTTTCTAGTCACTCACACATTTTACCCCTACATTCCAGTTATGGAGTCCAAGCTACATCCAAATAGCTTGATAGTCTCTCTCTTGCTATAGGGGACCTGACTTCTGAGATGCGTAAAGATACTGCCTCCACTGAAGCCCTTTCTCTCATCAGTACTTATTTTGTATCTGAAACTATTTGGAAGTCTCTAACTTCCAGCAATGCAAAATGGCTGGAGATGAAAGAGGAGTTTATGAGTTGTGGCAGCAGAAATATCTTCTCATATATGTAAGAGCTCAAAAAATATTCCACTCATGTATCCTTCCTGAAAAAGTTATTCTAAGGCATAATCCGGCCGACAAATACATGAATCAAATGTGGGAACCCAAGAAGAAGTTCAAGGATAAAGGATTGCAAGTACAATAAAGTTAGTTGAAATATTTATTTAATTATTGTAGCAGAAAAAAGTGCTAAAGTAAAAAGTATCTGGAGATCGTAGCGTATAACAAAAATAATATCTAGCTTTATAACTTTGCATTATTTTAGGAAGATTGTGTAATGATGTGTTGAAGGAAGTAAAATCGCACTGAACCCCTTATTTTACATTAAGATGAGTTAGGTTCTTTTTTGTCAAAACTATTAGAATTACAAGGACAAAGTCATGAACAGTTTTTGGCAATTTAAGAATATGAGAATAGATAGAGGTTTTAAATAATACAATTAATACAAAATTAATTGAGACTTTAATGACTAGAAATCAGACTTTAATCACTGTGAAATTAATACACCTTTCCACGTGCCCATGCAAGACTTACCAAAGTTCATCATATGCTACTTTAAAGAGAATACTAATAAATTCCAAAGGGCTATTACCAATAGTTCTTCTAGCTTTTATTTTCTCTTTTCAGTCCCCAAAACCAATCTATTCAAGTAAAATCATACCTACTGATGGTATTCGAAAACTCAATGGGCATATGTCACCTCATTTTTATACCCATTGTGGTTCCCAACATTAGTAGTTTGAGAAGTTTTGAATATGGATACAGCTTTGTTAAAAAGAATTCATTAGAATATCAAACTTCCACTTAGGATGCAGAAAGCTGGAAAGAACATTGCCACCAACTTAACACCAAGAAAAAGATGAATCATCTGCAAAAATCACAACCTTTCTGGAATCCATTTGAGAGTTGAGGTTGCAGGGCAACCAACTAATCTGAAATATTTTAAAAAAGCAGATGTCTCTTATCAGATACAGGAGGTAAGCCCTGGCTTACCTTACTTGGGGCAGAGCATGGAAGGAAGTTGATGCTACCATGCAAGCAAAGAAATTTCAGCTAAAATTTTTAACACATTGCTACAAAGAGGGGGAGTATAGAGCCACAGATGCAAGGGGAGTTTTTAACAGCTGAAGGCTCTTCTCCATTGACTTGACTGGGGCTTCATTAGAAAGACTGGGGCAAGAGTATCAGATCCCAGAAAGACTCCCTGTGCTTCAGGCTTGAGGAAGGGGAGCAGCCATTGCTGCAGAAAAGGCTTGGAGCCCAGTCCAGATCCTTCTCCCCTAAAGAAGAAAAGCCTTAAGCTACTAAGAGAGGGTGGCAAATTCTATCTTCTCCAGAGCATAGGTGGATACCCATTGTGTCTAGGGGAAGAAAGCAGAAAAAACCTTCTGCTTCTTTGGGAAAGGCAGGAAACCATTCTAGGCTCACATCATTAGAGATCTTCTAGTACCAGAGTAGGGGAGGATTACTTAGGAAACTCACCCATAAGACCCAGGAACTCTGGATTTACCCAAGAATGAGGCTGAAACAGGATGACAGAAAAAATCCCTCTGACCTCTACTACCAAGCTGGTAAGCATCACAAAGTAACAAGCAACAGTAGTTTGTTGCTTGGGGCCAAAATGATGGAGAGAAACCTCTCAGAGGTGCAGATTCACAGGGAAAACCTGTGGCTGAAAGGGATAAACGAACACACAAAAAAATCCACCAGCAACCTAGACTCCACTCTATGCAAAAGATAATGTTAGACGAATTTGAAGCCAGTGTTTTACTTGGTGTAACTTTCACAGCAAAACTTGAACCTTGACTAACTCAGCACCTGAATACCTTAACTCAACTCCCCACACTAAATGTCGAGCAGAAGTATTGCCAGGCATAAATACTATTTACTTGAATCTCAGCTATCTTGTGCTCAATGTCTAGCTTTTAACCTCAAATTATAAGAAACACAAAAAAGGACACATACACAAAAAGACGATACTGTCAAGAATTGCAACAATTGACAGAACCATATATAGATAGGACCCTGATGATGGAACTATCTGGAAAGGGATTTAAAATAATTCTAGTTAATATGTTAAAGGATCTAGTGGAAAAGGGGGACAACATGTACAAAAAGATGGGAGAATTTGAGCAGAGACATGAAAACTGTAAGAAAGAATCAAATGAAAATGCTGAAAATAATAGTGAAAAAACATGGTAGTAGATAAAGAATGACACATACAGGCTTATTAGTACTCATGGTACAACTGGAGAAATCATCAACTTGAAGATAGCTCAATAAAAACTGAAACATACAGAGAAAAAAGATGCAAAAAGAGAGAAGAAGATCCAAGAGCTGCAGAACAGTATCCAACAGTCTGACACATGCAACTGAGTTTCCAGAAGGAAAGGAGAGAGATAGATAACAGAAGATAGAAGAAATATCTCAAAAGATAAAGGGTGAGAATTTTCTAAAACTAATGACAGACATCAAACCACAGATCCTTTAGAGTAACTAGAGTGGAGGGGAAAAAGCTGTATTATATACAGAGGGAAAATGATAAGAATTATAGTCATGCACTGCATGAGGATGATTCGGTCAATGACAGACCACATATATGACTGTGGTCTCATAATATTAGAACCATACAGCCTAGGTGCGTAGTAGGCTATACCATCTAGGTTTGTGTAAGTACACTCTCTGACATTCTATAATGTTCCATGATACACAATGATGAAATCACCTAATGATGCGTTTCTCAGAATGTATCCTCATCGTTAAGCAATGCATGACTGCACAACAGACGTCTCATCAGAAATTACATACGTCAAGTGACATCTTTAAAATGCTGGGTGTAGGATGGGGGCTGTCAACACAGGATTCTATAGCCAGTGAAAACATCTTTCAAAATTGAAAGAGAAATAAGAATTTTTCAGCCAAACAAAAATTGAGAAAATAAATTACCAGTTGACTTGTACTACAAGAAATGTGAAGTGAATCCTTTCAGGCAGAAGAAATAAGACAGAAAATTCAATCTATACAAAGAAAGGAACAATGCTATAAATTGTAAAAATGAAGAATTATGCACTGAAAGGATTGAAATTCCTTATACGTAAATTATATCTCAACGTAAAGACATGCATTGTTACTGGTGATGTTAACTTTGGTTACTTGGTTGAGGTAGTTACTGCCAGGTTTCTCTACCCTTACTAATTTTTCCACTTGTAATTAATAAGTATCATGTGGAGAGATATATTGAGACTGTGGAAATTTCCTATATCATCATATTCCTGCCTTTGAATTTTACCATCTATTGATGATTCTTGCCTAAAACAATTTTACTGCGGCCACTGCCAAATTTCAATTTTTCATATTCTATTATTCCCCTGTGTTTATTAGTTGAAATTTACTGTGAGAAAGAGCTTGGCTTTCTTCTTCCTCCCTTCACCCATTTGTTTTAGTATGAACTCATAGATTCACATTTTATTCTACAAGCTATACCCCGTTACCATCATTTTTTTGTTTTGTTGCTATATTTTCCAGGTTTGGCCAGTAAGAGCTCCCTCAAGTTGTCTGCTCCTTTTGAGATGTGCTTCTGTATTAGTCAGTGTTCTCCAGAGAAACAAACCAATAGCATGTGTGTGTTTGTATGTGTATATCTATACAGAGAGAGAGAGAGAGAGAGAGATTGATTTTGAGGAATTGGCTCATACAATTATGTATTCTGACAAATTCAAAATCTGCACGGTAGGCCAGCAGACTGGAGACTAAGAGAGCGGTTGACGTTGTAGTTCAAGTCTGAAAGCCATCCACTGTCAGAATTCCCTCTTCTTCCAGAGATGTCAGTGTTTCTGTATAAGGCCTTTACCTGACTAAATGAGGCCAATGCACATTATGCAAGGTGATCTGCTATACTCAATAGCTACTGATTTAAATGTTAATCTCGTCTAAAAAATACCTTCACATAAATATCTAGAATAATGGTTGACCAAACATCTGGGTGCTGTGCACTAACCTAGGTGATATACAGAATTAGCCATCACATAGTCTTTGAACACTATTGCTTTTTGGCACAAGAATTTCCAGGTTTGTTCTTTCCCTGCCCCCTCCCTGGAATCAGCCATTTCTCCAATTAGTTCTGTTTCATTTTATGGAAGAATAGCATTTAGAAATCAAGATTTGGGTGCTAGTTGTCCTCGTTGGTACCAGGTGTCATTGCTTCTAGGCCATCTCAGAGGAGATAGCTAGGAAATATATCTGTATATATATAAGTACATATACATACAGAAGAAACACACACACACACATGCACACACACACACACACACACACACGATGATAAAGCAATTGGTAAAATATCAAAATGAAAAATTTGGGTAAAGGATTCACTGAAATTCTTTTCACTTTGTGAAAAACTTTTTAAAGAATAAAATTATTTCAAAATTAGACGTTTTAGGAAAATAAAATAAGAAAACATCAAGGATACGCTCAAATAGTATCTCTGCTATTCTTTGCTTTATGGCAAAACAGTGATGTGGCATATTTCTCTTCTCGCTCTAAAACAACGTGCTCTTCCACGTTGGGTAGTTCTCAGTGCCATAGTCCACCATTATCTGTGGTTTCGTTTTCTTCGGTTTCAGTTACTCACAGTCAACTGCAGTCCAAAAATATTAAATAGAAAATTCCAGAAATAAACAATTTATAAGTTTTAAACTGCATGACTTTCTAAGTAGTGTGATGAAATCTTGCACCATCCTGTTGAGTCCCACCTGGGAAGTAAAGCATCCCTTTGTCCAGCATATCCACCCTGTATATGCTACCCGCCTGTTAGTCGCTTAGTAGCTCTCTGGAGTATCAGATCAACTGTCACAGTATCACAGTGCTTGTGTATGAGTAACCTTTATTTTACTTAATAATGTCTCCAAAGCACAAAAGTATTGATGCTGGCAATTTGGATATGCCAAAGAGAAGCTGCTAAGTGTTTCCTTTAAGCGAAAAGGTGAAAGTTCTCCACTTAATAAGGAAAGAAAAAAATCATATGCTGAGGTTGCTAAGATGTATGGTAACTTTTATTACAGCGTATTGTTATAATTGTTCTATTTTATTATTAGTTATTGTTGTTAATCTCTTACTGCATCTAACTGATAAATTAGACTTTATCATAAGCATGTACGTAGAGGAAAAATCATAGTATATGGAGGATTCAGGCATCCACTGGGGGTCTTGTAACATATCCCCCAGCAAATCCCCTGCAAGTAAGGGGAGACTATTGTATCTATCTCCTTTCCTTCCCATCCTCCCATGGACCACTGGAAAAACAGATACCAGTGATTTTAAATGGCTTTTCAAATTCACCTCCAGGCCCACTCCAACAGACCAAAGTCAAATGCACACAACATCCTGATAAATCTCTACATTTACAGCTGATTACCTATCGTCTTCTAAAACACTGATTCTCAGTTTTACTGAGAAATATCTGGAAGGCTTTTAAGAAATAATGATGCTCAATCCCACCTCTAGAATTCAGAACTAATTGGTCAGAATAGATCCCAGACATTGGTACTTTTTTGTAAGCTGTACAGGGGATTCCAATGTGCAGCCAGCATTGACTACTGCTGCTGTGAGGCAGCATCAAAATTATTCATTGCCCCACCCTCCTGGTCATTCATCTACCGCCACCCCAATCCATAAGCCATATTGCTTTGTACATCTCATAATGTGACCCATCTCCTGCCTCTCTCCGCTCTCCCAAAGTTTTCAATGTGCCTTGTGAAACACATAGCCTTTGTTAATTGTCTTTTTTATATCCCTAATCTCTTCTTTGGTTTCTTCGTCTTGTCAAACTAAAAGATGGCCACTCTCTCTCACGGGCTATCCATTCTCTCTCACTCCATGATCTAGAAGGGATAGATTCTTTGCTCTCCAATACTTCAAAAATAATTTCTCTTTCTTCCTCTTTTGCATTTCAGGCCATCAGAGTTTACCACCTGCCACTCTTCCTTGCTGTTGTCATTCCATACTCCTCGAGGTTTTCAGTGACTGAATCACTGTTTTTCCTCTTCATCTTGCCATCCATTGCCATTATTGCTGATGTCAGTATCTATTTGCTGGCCCATCAGCACTCTCATTTTCATTCTCACCTTCTATTCCCATGTTAGGCGCTCACTTCCATTTGTATGCTTGAAGCCAGGTCCTAGTACCCAGTAGACTTAGAAAATATGACCTTTGTGCAAAAATGGTGGACAAACTTCTTATATCAACATTTTCTGCTTGCAACAGCTTTCCACAAACCTAAGCTCTGTTCCACCCTAAGGTCACATTCAAGGAAGATTAAGGGGGACAGGCCTGCACTGCTGCCTGGTGAGGAGGGAGCTCAACCCTTATAAGGAAAAAAGTTCATACCCTAAGGGATCCTTGTGCCTCCAAGCACTCTGTCAGGGCAAATGCATTTAACTGGCTCTGACTGTTCTTTTCTCTACTGAAAACAGATCTCATGTTCTCTGAAGCTCATCTGTGTATTTTTCTGCACTTTCAGATTTTGATTCAGAATGTTTCATTCTCTTTCAGTTTCCCCAGGATTAATCTTCTACTGCTATTTGCTATCATTTTAGCCTGTCCTTTACCAGGAAACATTTGCTAAATATGGCTGTTTATTCCAGAGAGAAATAAACTAAGATGGCCTGTATGGTATGTGTATCAGTTCTCATTTCTTTTGTTCCACTGAGAAGAGGATAAGAGTGAGGCAGTCTTCCACTTTTTAAGATTGAAGAACTATAGTTGGGCAATAAGAAGAACGTACAGTCAAAATTGTTAGACTTTGTAATGTATTCATAGTGGAGTATATTGGAGCTAAAGAAGTGTTTAAAAGCAGAATTGAACAAAGAGTCAAACATTTGAGTTCCAGCATCAACTTCACCATTAACTAATTGTGTGATCTTGGGCAAGCCATTATACCCTTCTAAGCCTCAGTTTCCTATTTGAAAAGTAGGAAAATTAATACGTCTGTTTGCTTTGTTATAAAATATGGGGTGGGAAGAGAGGTTGTCACAGAGGGATGTTGCAGAGACCAAATTAAATAACGTCCAGAGAGTACTCAGAAAACAGTTGAGTGCTATTCAAATAAAGAGTTTTCTGAATTTGTTGTTGTTGTTGTCATTGTTCTTTTAAACAGAAAGCTGGGGTCTCACTGGTGTATAAGCCTGCTCAGAGTTGGGGCATGGATTCTGGCTTTTTTTGGTCTCTTCTAAAATTAGGATTCAAAGGGAGGTAAGGGTCACAGTGTATAAGGGAGCCCTGCCTCCTTCTGTTTCCCTGTTCAGACCTCACAGCCTCCAGCTCACATACCAATGCTGCAAGAGTTTTCTGCCCCCGGGGACACAGCGGACAGAGACCATAGGGGTCCCCTTCCCAACTTTCTGGAGCATAACTCATTCTTGGATGAACTATTTTCCTCTCTGACTATTAAACCTAATATCACAAACAAACCAAATTTGGAATTAATTTAAGGATTAACATTCCAAAACCAACCAACTAGCTGGTTTCACACTATGTGAAGATGCTCAGGATTAAGATGATGTATATTACAGTTCTCCCACTCAATTATCCCCGTTTGGTTGTAGTAACCACCTAATAAATGTCGAAAGCAAGGGCTTTCCTGACGCTGCATTCACGTTCAGCCCAGCAGGAAACGGCATCTTTCAGCTGGGAAACTACTGTTCTATAGTGGCTGCTTTGGGTAATGTTATTCTAATATGTTTTAGCTCAGAGATGGTAGCTATCTTATGTTAAAAAAATATTATAAGAGGATATTTAAGAAGTCTATAAATTCGTATTCATTGTGGCACTAAAGATGATAATTTTTAAGAAGGAAATAACGTATGGCATTCTGCTAGAATTCTATACGACCATTTTACTGCGACAGAGTTGTAGAGATAAAAAGAGTTGCTGCTTTCATTGACTCTAACTCTCATTTATGAAGGGAAATACACTCACATGTCTTTTGCCAGAGGAGACATAATTGTTATTCATGTTGAGAAAGAGGTTTATTAGCAGTTTTATCATAGAGATTCGGATAGAAATAAAGGCATTTGGGTTATTACAAGATATTAATTATGAATGTCAGCCCGCTGCAGTAGTAGATTTCTTTATGGTACAAGGTACAAATTAGCTGCTTACTGGGTAGATGCTTATAAGCAGAGCAATTTGGGTCTGAGTTCACAAGTTTCACCACGTGTATACTCACATGCGTTCAGATTATTCCAGTGTGTTTCTAGGTAACTTGTTTTCTTTGAGGAACCCATAGCCAAGTTTCCCTAATTGTAGGCTATCCCATAAAGTTTGTCATTATGCTTTTGTTTTTCTCCCAAATGACAAAAGCATTTTCAAGTGACTATTCACTTTTATTCACTCAGGAGGCATTTACTGAGTGACTTATATGTACTAGAAACTCTGCCTAGATCTAGGAATACATTTATAAATAAGAAAGACATGATTTTTGCCCTCTCAGAGGGGGAAAGATAAACAAGGCAATCGCAACACACTGTGTTGCATCTTATGATATGGATGTGCAGAGCATTAGGAAGCATAGAGAAAGGGCATTGGCACAAGTTTGGGGGATCAGAAAAGGTTTTGAGGGGAAACTGCACCTAACAATTGGCCAGCGAAAGAGGAAGAGAGACAACTGTTCTAGGTAGACAAGAAAATATGAAAGAAGTTCTGGAGGCCAGAGAGGGCTATGTGGCGGGTAGCTTGGAACTGAAGTTCAAGGTGGCAGAATACCAATCTTGAATGTGAGGGTGGAAAGAAATGAGAGTGATAGAGACAAGATGGTCTTTCCAGGGAGTGCACACTCTGTGAGATGGTTTGTGCTTCATTCTAATTCTGAAAAATTTTAGGCAAGAGAGTGAAATGATCAGATTGGCTGCAGGTTGGGAAACCGATTGGAATGTGACAAAACTGAAAGTAGTTAGGAGGTTATTGCAATGATCCAGATGCAAGTGGTAAATTTCATAGCATAAAAGCTGATAGCTTTTATTTTCTGCATGAGTTGAGAAGAGAGTATCTGAGGATGAGATGAAAGGGGAGGTGGTGTTCAAAGGTTGGAGAATTGTAGAGAAAAATTCTGACTAGGAAAACAGGACGTCTGCTGGGCAGCACTGAAGGACTCATTGTTGACAAAGGATATAAATTTATAGCGGCAACATCTGCAAGGTTGTACAATTTTCCCCAAAACACATGTGTGATATATTGCTGGTGGGCAGCTGATCCGATCTGTCAAAAGACAGGATGAAGAGATGAACTACGGAATCTAAACTGAGTAAGAAAGTAAGAAAATACAATAGGGAGCTAAATACAATAGGGAAGGGCCAGCCAAGAGATGCATAAAGCATTGGTCTATCACAAAGGTTCAAACTAAAATATTACTGGAAATAATCTAGACAGGAAACATTTAAAATTCCGGACTTCTCTCAGGGAAATCCTATATGTGTTTTGAACCTGCTTCAAGTGAGAAGTCTGCAGAGTAAAATGGATGTCACCCACTTGTATTTAGTCCTTGTTTCTCTGTCATCTGTCTCTCCTTCTCCAAGACACTAAGGTTCATGACCTCTCCAGGGTCAGGGCTGGTAGAAGAAAGAAAGGTTAAGAGAGCAGGAAGTCTTACCAGACTGGTGCTATAGAAAGATGGCATCGGTGTTTTCTAGGCTTGGCTTTATAAATTTCTTTTATAAGAGAAATTTTATAAATTTATAAATATACAATATGAATATATAATATATTTATATATAAAATACTTGCCAAATATACATATATAAGTGATTCTTTCTTCTATGGAATGCCATACGTTATTTCCACCTCCCCTTTCATCTCATCCTCAGATACTCTCTTCTCACAACACTGAGGATCTCGCACGCACAGTTCCCTTGACATGGTCAAACGCAACTCTTCTTGTTGGTCAATTATGATTCTTCCCTGACCCCTTGAGCATCCAGAGGTACACTTTCAGCCATTTACTGCAGAGATCTCATTGCATCTCTATGAGTCTCCTGGGCAGTATCACAAATCGTTTATGTGGCCATGTCTGGTTCACGAGCAATGCATAATTTGGGCTGGCTGTGATGGCCATGGAGGTTTTCCACTCAGATCTCCCCTAAGAAAAACTCTCCAGCTGTGGAGAGCACAGCTGAACTGCAGCAACTTTGGATCAATCAAGGCATTTATCCCAGTTTACACCCTCCTGTGATACTCCTATGCAATGACGGAGCATGCAAGGTTACTGGAAAACAGCCAGAACTGGCCGATGCAGGACACTTCTGATGGGCAACTTCTGCTCAAGGACTCCCATCAGGCTAGCTGAGACTTTCTCAGAACTAGGCAACAGCCTTAGCTTCTTCCTACCTAGTTCTCCCTTCACTCTCTCCTTTCACAGGTATTAGACCTATATCATTACGGAAGGTTCTCCCTGCAAACTCTCACTTTCTCTCCCTTTATCCTTCACAGGTGGTTCTTCCAATAAATATTTTGCAGTGATTCCACCTTGATATCTGCTTTTAGGAGGACCTGAATGGTACAGCTATTTCTTAATATCACCTACCACAGGCTGCCTCATCCAGCCTGTTACCCTCTAGGATGCAAAGGCACGAGTTCAATCCATCATGGATGCACTCTCCATTTCAAGCTCTCCAATTGGTCTTCTGCCCTAAGAGTACCTGAGATTTGTTTTCATCAGGTGTGGGGACACATGAAGACATGGAAATGACTGTCATGAATGAAGAAATTTGTTATACTCACAGATCGTTAGAAACAGGAGGCATAGCATGCCATGCAGGACCACACAGGGAAGCACCAGGGTCAATCAGGAGGTAGAGGAAGCAAGGGGAAAAAGTGGGAAAGAACTTTCATTGTGGTTTCTGCTGGAAGGAATGGGCCAGGCAGGGTAAGCAGGTTTAGGATTAGCTAGTTTGAGTAATTTCAGTGGGCTCGGGGGTGAGGGGCTCTCCCCAGCCATTCAGTACCTGGCTCCAGGGTGATTGGGGCAGGGGAACAGTGGTGCAAAATGTGAGGGTCTGATGAAGAAGGCAGTTGGGGATATAGGCTCTGGATTGGTTGGTTTACATATAAAAGGCATGTTCCCAGGTGAATTGTTTGCAGTCTCTCTACTGGGAATTAGCTAGCGTTGGAAGGGACAGTCCCTCCAGCATCAGCAAGACTGCAAGACTTCAAGACGTCCAAGAATCAAAATACAAAAAATAAAAGACATGATTGATACATCGTCTTTGAGTCCTTCTCACTTGTGTTGCGGCTAGGTGTAGGTAATCCCTCACACCTGCTCCATCGTTTATGTATATGTGTGTGTGTATGTGAGGTGGTGAGAGCACATCGACAAATTCTCTTCCTACAAAAGTCCTTCCAATTCCTCTTCATCTTCTCAATCTCTTTTGTAGACTGACCATCCAGGTAATAAATATATTTCTTAAAAATACGGAGTTTTATTTGTGAAACAGATTTTTGTCCAGCTTCTATGCAAATCCCACATAGGTTGTCTAGAACCTCTTTTGGATCTTGAGCTAAACTTGGCAGAGTTCCATTTTTACATCTTGTTACCTCACGCAGCTTTACTCATGGCTTTCCTAGATCAGGATGCCATTTTCCACTCCTTCATGTGAAAATCTTGCCTATTTTCAAAATTTCGACTAAAATATTATCATACTTATGAAGTTTCCTTTGATTGCTTCACCACATTTAATTTCACTTTCCTGTGAATCCTCATCGATCTTTACTTCTCATTTTCAACTCTACATGAACTTTTCTTAGTACACAATGTTTGTTTGCTTGATGTTCCTTTCAGCTTTGTATTAGGTAATATTATTGCAGCAAGTCATGTGTTAGGAGTGTAGAGAACGTGATTGTCCTGGAAATTCAGAGAATTATCACCAGGAGTCTGAAGTGGTTTCTAGAAGTCTTAGAAGAAATAGCACAGGGATCTTTTGATTTGGTGATCAAAATCCAAGACACTGGGATTCAGGTGCATGTTCTGACAAGAAAGTTGGGGACATAGGCTACTTTGATAAAAAGAATGTGAGCAAGAATTCAAAGAATTATAATAAGATAAAAAAGAGTCAAAGTTGGGTGACCCTTTTGAGGACAAAGATTCTGAAGCAGAGAAACTACCACAGAAGATATATTATCAGAAAAAATTCTTTTAAGTTAAGGTGAAAAGAACAGCAGAATACCCATAAAGCCAAAATTGCAATTATAGACTTATTTCAGAAGGTATCAAATATTTTGATAAAGATATAGAAACTACTATTATATGGCATAGATGTAGTGATGGAAAAACAATCAACGTGATAGAATTAGTGAAGCCGGGTACATGAGGGTTATCATAAATATTCAATAAGAACATGATTACCTTTTAACCTTGTTCCCAAAACAGACATAGATGAAAAGAAGTTAATCTTGTCAATTTGCTGTTTTCTTGTTGTTCACAATGCTTGTGAAGCATTGTTGGTTATATATAGCAAAACAAAGCGTAACAAAAAGTAGGAAAAATCAAATATCCACTAGACAAAGAAAGGATAAGTAAAGCTGTAGTAACATAGTATATAGTAATTAAAAGAGCTTATCAGGGGCCAGCCCCATGGCTGAGTGGTTAAGTTTGCACGCTTTGCTTTGGCTGCCCAGGGTTTTGCCCGTTTGGATCCTGGGCATGGTCATGACACCGCTCTTCAAGCCATGCGGAGGAGGCATCTCATATAGCACAACCAGAAGGGCCTACAGCTAGAATATACAGTTATGTAGTGGGGAGCTTTGGGGAGAAAAAAAGAAAAAAAAGAAAAAGAAGATTGGCAACAGATGTTAGCTCTTTAATAAAAAAAGCTTGTTTTACAGAAGAAAACGAATGCCTTGAAGGAAGTTATGATCGCCAGATAACCAGTCCCCAGCTGCCACTGATGCCCAGAGTGTAATTGCCCAAGGGGTTACCTGCAGTGAAAGAAACATGATTTTCCCCTTTGTTTCTCAGAAACTCCTCCTGTCAAGCCCCTTAACTCTATAAAACCCGCTGCTTTCTTCTCTCGTTGAGTTTGAGAGAACCCATCCTCCTACCTTCTCGTTTTGGCCAATTCGAATAAAGCTTTCTCCATCTCCAAGCTCTGATGTCTCAGTGATTGGCTTACTGTGCATCGGGCACACAAACTTGAGATTAAGAGGTTCAGTATCATTAGGACCCCAGAAAGAGATCTAAACACATCTGAAACTTTGATATATGATTGGAGAAAATGGCCAAAATCAGTTGGGATCAAAATGATGTCAAAACGATTATCTTTTTATATGGAAAATCAAATTAGATTCCTACCTCAACCAGCATCAAAAACAAACTCCAATATCTTAAAGACATGAATGTGAAAAAAGCCCTTAAAACCTATTAGAATACAGTATAGAAGGAAAAAGTAAAACCATGAAATAGGAGAGCATTTTTTAACTATAACACCAAAACCAGAAATTCTTAAAATGTAAACTTTCTGTAGAGTGAAAGACGCCATAAACAAAATTAAGATATGCTACAAACTGGTAGAAGAGATTTACAGCATATTTAGCAGACAAAATATTAATATCCAAAATATAAAGTAACTTACAAATCAATTTAGAAGAGACAAATATAAAAATGAATGAACGATACAACACCACAATTCACAGAAGATGAAACCCAAAGTGACAACAAGTATGAAAGAATGTTCTGCCTTACTTTAATCTGGAGAATGTAAGTAGCAACAATGAGATACTCTTTAACCCCATCAGACTGGCAAATATCCTTAAGTCAGACAGTGCTAAGCCTTGGCAGGGAAGAGGAGAAATGAGTCTCAAACACTGCTGGTGAGAATATAAATTGGCACAACTATTTTGGAGAGCAATTTGGCAGTATCCAGTAAAATTGTATGTGTATATAACCTATGACCTGGCAATTCCATTTCTAAATATACACCCTAGAAAAGTTTCCCTCATGTGAAAAAAATGAGACATCTTCAAAGATATTCAGTGAGGCACTGTTGGCTATATATAGCAAAAACAAAGTGAAACAAAAAGTAGGAAAAATCAAATATCCATTAGGCAGAGAAAGGATAAATAAAGCTGTATGTGACATATTACATAGTAATTAAAAGAGACAAAATAGAGCTACATGTAATATGCAGATCTGGCAATCATAACATTGACAGAAAAAGTAAGTTGCTGAAGGAAATTTACACTGTGATATTCAAGGAGAACAAAATTTGCCACCCCCAAAATATGACTCTTTAACATGAGGATTATTTTAGGCTGATTATTTTTTATTTTGTTTTGGTTTCTTTGGAGGAAGATTAGCCCTGAGCTAACATCTGCTGCCAATCCTCCCCTTTGTGCTGAGGAAGATTGGCCCTGAGCTAACATCTGTGACCATCTTCCTCTATTTTACATGTGAGATGCCTGCCACAGCAGGATCCAAACCTGCAAACCCCTGGCCACAAAAGCGGAGTGCAGGAACTTTACTGCTACGCCACCAGGCCGGCCCCTAGGCTGATTATTTTTAAGAAACAAAAGACTCAGAGAAGTCTTTTCTAGTTGCTTTGTTCTGAACTGCTTAAAAGAATTTCATAAGTGGCCTGTAACAGGAACAGAGCTATCACCAGAGATATCTACAAAGACTATGGGCTAAGTGTGGTGGGAGACTCAGCAGGACCTAGAAATAAGAGTCCTCTCCTTGTGCCATTGTTTCTGCATGGCATGGCAAACATTTGTTTAACAAATATTTCTTTTCTATCTCCATGTGAATTGCCTTCCTGGGCTTTGAAGGCCCAAACCACTACCCTAAAATCCTCCTTTTTTTTTTTTTAGCTGAAAATGGTATTTAAGGTGATGGCTTCAGCTATTTTGAAGAGTTACTCAGTTTTCTTGGTTTTCTTCCATGTACACCTTTTATTAAAATTTGTTTGATTTTCTCCCGTTAATCTGTCTCGTGTCAATTTAATTCTTAGACTAGCCAGAAGAACCTAGAAGGGAAGAAGACAACTTTCTCCTCCTCTAAAATGTAATTTTTGAAAATAAAAAAAATATGTAATAATATTATATATTTTACTGATAAATGAACATGCAGTAAAGGTTAAAATCATGGATTTTATACCTATGTACCACATTCATGATAGTTTTAATTTCTGTAGAGAAAGGGTGGATGTTGAGACATCAAAGAGAACTGAGAACTTCAATTTTATCAGTAATATTTTCTTTTAAAAATGAATTTCATAGTCAAGTGTGAAAAATATTTTATTTAAGTGGTAAGCACATGAGTGGCACAGTATCATCTGCAGTTTTCTATATTTAAGTCTTACAAACAATATGTTAACAAGCTATTGAGGGAAGAAAAACTGAAATAACCTCTAAGGAGAATTGCAGGAAAGAGAAATGGATTAAGGATTGGAATCTAAGTAACTAAAGTAGCTCAGGGTCCGGGTAGAAATATCACTAAAATGTAGCGCCAGCTCTCGATTATTTCCAAGTGTAGCTGGGATCAGTGGACACATCTAGACCGCTGGTTCCTAAGGGCATGGTGTGTGACCCACATATCTATCACCCACAAAACCTAGCACAACGCCTTACACAGAAGCATGAGCTCTAGAAGCAGGTTGACAGAATCAAATGAATGACCTTCCCATCAGACTTCACAAGGAGAAAAAGATAATTTTCTCAGTCACCTGGGGAGTTAGTTGCCCTTTTTGAAAAGGAGAAACAGAAACCAGGAGAGTGGCCTGAAATCATGGGAATTTGCCCAGAAGGCTTTGAGGAGTCCCCACCTGCATTCATGACAGCTGCTTACACAATGGATCTTGCAGACAAATAAAGAAAATTAGCAAATGGGTAATGGGCCAAATCTTCTCCAGTGAAAAGGAGGCAATAAAGATATCCTCATCTAACTCCTCCTGGCAGAGATCAGTAACAATCTTATCTATGAATCACCGATGGCTGGGTGGGGAATGCCAATCAACATTAATTTGGTACTACGAATGTCCTGGCAGGAGGGACAGGAGGCTACCCTGTTAAATCATATTTAAATTAGCCAAGGTGGGCAGCTGCCTCACAGATAATGCTGATGGAGGACAATGCAAGACAGATGATTTACCAATTAAATGAAGCAGGCTTCCCAAACACTGATGGCCGAGGACTGGGGTGCCATGTGTTTCTGCCAGACACAGATCTGTCTCCATAACCAAATTAGGCTTCAAGTTTAGAACTCATATGTCTAGCCCTCCCTACTTTGTCTCCCGCCCCCTACATGCATACAAAGAGGATTGCATGTTAATGAACAAAGCTCAGACTTTCTCCATTTCTCCACTTGTCAAAATCTCTTTCACCTCCACAACCAACAGTAAATCACACGTTCTGCTTGAACAGGCACTCAGACAAAACCCCCAGCAAACAGCGATCATAGGAAAGAGGGCTTTGTCAGAGTGCAGGCATTGTGCTTCAAAATGGGAAAGATAACCCATATGGAAATAGGAAAGCTTGTTCTGGCCATTCTTTTAAAGATGCAACATGTCTGGTGTAAACTAAAATTTAAAAATGAATTCAAGCTCCAGTTTCCAATGAGAAGACTAAGGATCATATTATAATAATAACCAACATTTGGGTAGGAAAGTTTGCAGTGTGCTTTATGCAATCATTTGTATAGTTTTCAGAAAAATGTTTAGTGTTTTTATTATAACCATCCTTTTACAGATGGAGAATCAGAGAAGTTAAGTAGTATTCCTAAAGCCTCACAACTTAAGACTTATGAATAAAAAATTTGATGCTCTTTGTACTATAACATATATCTCTAAAATGTTTTTCTAATTCTGAAATTCTGTGAGTATAGATCTAAAAAAGAGGAAGCCATAGAGAGGTTATTTGAGACCATTCAGTGTTCCTATTACAAGAAAGAGAGACAGAAAGACAGGCAGACAGAAAGAGAGAGTGAGAAAGAAGGAAAGAAAGAGAGAGTGGAAGGAAGAAAGAAAGAGAGAGGGAGGAAAAAAGGGAGAAAGAGAGAGGGAGGGAGGGAGAAAGAAAATGAAAACAAAAGAAAAAATAGAAACAGAAAAAATAAAATAGAAAGAAGAATATAAAAAGAAAAATGTATTCAGAAATTAAGAGAAGAAATATTTGTTCACCATGGTTTTTGCTCAAAAAGGTAGCCACATTCCATTTTGTCCTTTCTGTAGAGAGGGAGAAGGTACACAATGAAACTATGATAAGTGTACCAGATGTTGAAGGATTAACTGATGAACCTGACAAGGTAACAATCTCAGCCTAGCAAATGTTTTGAAAGATGAATAGCGAATGAGAAACTGTGGAGCAATATGTTTTAGAATCCTTGAAAAAATGTGCTAAAAGAAGCCTTTGAATCAATTGATTGCAATCACCTTATGTTACAAATGAGCAAATGGAGAAGAGAAGAGAAAGGACCCATTAGTAAAGCGGAGAAACAGAACTAGATCCCACGTCCTTGGGTTCCCTGTCCATTCTGGAGCCAAAGGAACCCATCATAACTTGAATTTCAGAGGAAAAGGAAAAGACAACTAACTTTTCTTAGCACTACCGTGTGCCGGGCACTGTGCTAGACACTTTTTAGGAGACTCTCTAAACATTCATCTCAGGTAGCTGGAAAATTCTATAGTATGGGGAAGCCTCATTGAACTCAAAGTAAACATCACTTACTGTGGTTCTGGAAAAGGAAATCATCTCATTTATCTACTAGAGCTGTTTGAAGAGCTTGGTAAATATTATGAACATGGAAAGCTAATGGATCTATTTTTATAAAAATTCCTGACGTCTTTTGTCAATTTTTTAAAGGATTTTCTTAGAGCTTATTAAACATGAAATGAACAAGGGAAAAGTCTTCATTAATATTTTTAAGCTACTGGTAAAAGACAAAAAACAACAAGTGAAGTCAAAGAGGGGCTTTTTCTATATATTACAGCAACAACAGAAAAATTTCTAGGATATTGATACTGGAATGTATCTTATATTAATTTTTAAGGAATTATTTTGAAAATGGCACACAATGGAGTTTTCAGGCCGAACTAAACTTTCCATGTAGTAATATACCAAGCCCATGTGAGTAAATTATAGGCTGCGAGACTGGGCAGGTCTCTAGCCCACGAGTTTCAATGTGAGCTTGTGTCAGGAACGCATTTAGAGAAAAATATAAATAGAGGTGATATTTGTATGATGATGAGTTCACTGCCAGTTACATTCCAGAATGGAAACGTTGGAACCTTTGTATCCATTCCCTTAAATATCTGTTTGATGTGCTGTTGTTGGTACCAAAAGACCAGCAATTACCTGGACATGATCAGAAAGGAGGCTGAGAATGTACAGAAAATATTATTTTGTGTACAAAACCATGAGGTGGGTGCAGCTGGATTACACCATGTAACCTCAATGCACGCGGCAAGAGATGTGTGACAGAGCTGAAGGGAGTCCAGAGAAAAATGTGAAAATTATCACAGAAAGAAAAGGAATTAGCATGGGTAAACTAAACTAAACTAAATTAGAGGATAAATTAAAATAACACAGTTCGTCTATAAACATGAAGGTGATGGGAATGTAACATACATGAAATGTGAAAGGAATAAATATTGAAATGCAAAAGGAGCTCCCCTCTCCCACATTAAGTTTTGAACTTGAATAAGAGAATATCAAGGAAATAACAGTATTGGTTCTGGCTGTGCTACCGATTAGTTATTTGACTTTAAGTTATTCCTTTACTTTCTCTGTACTTAACTCTCTTCATCTCTCAAATAAAGGGATTGAGATAGATTTAGTCCAGTCTCATGCAACAAGTATTCATTGAACAGCTACTAGGAGCACTCTGAGAGCTAGAAAGCTGTGTCGCATTCATTCGATCTGCACCACTAAAAAGCTTAAAGTCTAGTCATAAGATTAGGACATGTTCTAATTAGTTTTTTGTTTGTTTGGCTTCTTTTTAAAAGACAAGTTGGGATATGTTAAGCTTAACCACAGAGGAGCAACATGCTGAGATGAAAACCTGGAGGGAGAAGTTCACCTAAAGAAGCGATTCCTAAACTCAGGGGCCGTGCAGGGCAAAGGGTAAGGCTTCGTTTCTGTTTGTGTTGCGTTTCTGTTCCTTCTACTTAGAAGGTACTCAATAAATAACTGTTGATTGTAGAAGGTAACATCGAAAATGAAATTTGAAAGATCGATAAGACTAATAACTGTTTTTCTGTCAAAGATGGATTTGGGGAAATCATTTGTGTTTGAGGGATTTACATAGGGAAATGTGTAGAAGCAAGAAAGTGTGAAGTATTTGTGGAAGGAAGAATGGCATGGTTTGGCTCTAGGACAAGGGATTGTGTGAGAGAGTTAGCATCTGATAGTGAAAAGATAGACCGAGAACACATGAAAGAGATGCTTGGTTTCCAATGGCATGAATTTGTGTCTGGAGCCATTTAATGTTTATCATCAAAAAATTAAAATTGATTACGGTCTAGTTTTTTAAAGATTGTTCTGAAGAAACAGCCAGACTAAGAGGCTATTTCAATGGCCAAGGTAATGCTTATGAACCCCCAAATTGGAGTTGTGGCATAGACTTATTCAATTTATTCATTCACTAGGGATCGAATTAATGCCTCCTAAGCAAAAGGCACTATCGTAAAGGTCCAGGATTCAGAAATAAATGAGAAATGGTCCTTGACTGCAAGGATCTCAATGAGCATAGACATGTAGCAGACGACTTTTGTTTGTAACTGTCCAGCACTTAGTCTCCTTTTCTGTCTCAACAGTGTCCTGATCTGGGGAAAAGAGTTACCCCTTCTCTTTTGGATATAATCTCAGTGGGACTGTCAACTAAGGAATCCTACATTTCGAGAAACAGAGGGAGGGAAGGAGTGATAAAGGAAGGCACATAAAGAGTTGGAGAGAGGAGGAGATTTTAGCATCCCTGAAATCAGGAAGAGAAACTGTCAAGAAGGAAGAAGTAGTCCACAGCATCAAGTGTTGCAGTAAGTTTCATTTTAGTCCTCAGTAGGATGAGGACTGCGAAGATGGTATTGGTCTGGCAGTAAGCACATTAGTGACCTTCAGAAGAATCACCTAGGGAATTTGTTAACAAAACTCTTGAATCCTCACCCTCAGGGATTGAGAGGTGGCCTTAGGATCTACATTTATGACAAGCACTACTGATGATTTTGATGCAGGAAGAAGAAGGATCAAATTTTTAGGAAACACTAGTGAGTGTGATTTCCATTCATAAGACAAAAAAGATGAAATTACCTAATTCAGGGACCATTTCAATGACCAAATCAAATCACTAGCCTGGTTGATCTGATCAACTGTGCAGAAACTGGCCATTACCATGGCAAAGAGGGGAGGAACATTCAATAAAAAATGATTGATTCACTGTTCATATAGATGAATGTAGACATGGATTTTATTTCAAATGATTTGGATGAAAACTAAAAGCTATCTAAGCTCTAAGGAAATGCATGTTTTCATTTCTTTAGATAATTCAATTTATATTACTGTTTTAATAAAATGGATGTAAGACATAGAGCAGAGCTTCTATCTCCATTTCTCCACATAATCCTGCCACAGCTTTGGCCTTACTGTTTCTCCATTCAGTACAGTTGGCGAGAGATTGATTAATTTCTTGTTTTCATTGTTGCCACACTCCCTTGCACTTCTTGATTACTGCTGGGACTGGAACTAAGAAAATGACACCAGGACGAATGTTGCTGTGGCATTTCCAACCCACTGGAACTAAGAAGTATTTGAAATCTTGCCAGACAGCTGGTCCTCAGGAGACAGAGTCTCCTTTCCTTGTTTAACCAAAAAGTGCCCCCCCCCCTTTTTTTTAAGTTATACAGAGACCTCATGATTTCAATGTTTGGTCTTTAAGAATGAGTCATTGAGGGGGCTGGCCTGGTGGCACAGAGGTTAAAGTGCGCACGTTTTGCTTCGGTGGCCCAGGGTTCGCCGGTTTGGATCCCAGATGTGGACATGGCACTGCTTGGCAAGCCATGCTGTGGTAGGCGTTCCATATATAAAAAAAAGTAGAGGAAGATGGGCATGGATGTTAGCTCAGGGCCAGTCTTCCTCAGCAAAAAAAAAAAAAAAAAAAAGAGGAAGATTGGCGGCAGATGTTAACTCAGGGCTAAGCTTCCTCAAAGAAGAATGAGTCATTGAGATGGAGTTTTTTGGATGTTCAGGTTATTTTGGAACATCTCATTAGACAGAATAATCCATTATAAACTCAGAAACTAGAAGACCTAGGCTCTAGGCCTTACTCTGCCCTGAATATAATAAGTAATCTGGGAAGGAGTTTTAACACTTGTGGGTTCACAGGGGATTCTGGACAAAGAACATCAGTGCTGCACAGACCCTGAGAGATTATTTGGCCCAACTCTTTGTTTCACCATTGAGGAAATTAAGGGGCTGGCCAGGGAAATGACTTCTCCAATTTCACTTGGTTGATGGTGGCTCTTGCTGGAACTAAAACACAGGCATCTGGACTCTGCAATCCTATCCCATTTTACTGTACCTCACAGCTTTCAGGGATGCACTAGGAAGAACGGCAATTCCCATTTAAAAAATGAGAAAACAAGGCCTCAAAGCAATGGACAACTTTCCCAGCATCACATAGCCCACACTAATATTAGTACAAAAGTAAACACTAATGTTCTGTCAATGGAGAGTTCCCCATGTGTTAGGAACATTGCCAAACACTTGATTTGTATTTCTCAATACTCCTAGTCCTGTAGTCTATTTACCAAGTGCATACAAAAGAAATCTACCACTTTCTGTGGATAATATACTTAATAGTCTCAAAATTCTTGAGTGATAAAACGAGGACTGGAACCAATACCTTCTAATATTCAGCCTAGTGCTTTATTCACAATAACACACAACATATTCCCTGAAATGATTTACCCAAGGAGAAGCTTTGGTTCATGGCACAGAATTCACATCACGGAGTCTAACCATGTCTTCGTCCTCTCTTACCAGACCTACATAGGAAGACTTTAGAAATGATAAATGAAAAAAGAATTTTCTTTCCCGTACTGAGGCATCTGGTTATGTTTTATTTCTTCTAAAAACAAAGCTTCCAAAAAAAACATTATCCCTCCATATTCTCTAAAATTTCCCACTTGGGGCCCCATCTATGTGGAAACCCTAATACACAATGAGTGGGCTTGTACGGGATCTGTAAATGCATCCAAAACACTTAGCAGCTTTATTTAGGAAAATAGGTGGAGCCCACGGACAAGAGAAGGAAAAGGAGGGATGTATGGGTCCTGATATTCAGAAGCTGCCACAGTTAGGAGGCCTCTGCCTAATACCGTTTGTTTCCTCTATGGCTTAAGCTTTGGTATGTGAAGGGGCTTAAGTAAAGGATCAAATAGCAGGACCCTTAGAGCTAGTCCTGAGGAGAATTAGTGGAAGACTCTGTCACCATAGTCAGTGAAATTTGAGGGACATTTTGCAAGTCTCCTGAAGTACCTACAGCGGCGGTTCTCAGACCTCTTGTTCTCAGGACCTCTTTGTTAATCCCAAACAACGACAAAAAAATGAGCAAGAAAAGTCACATTATTTTACATCTTTGCAAATCTCTGGCTTAATAACAGACAGCTGTATTTTCACATATTCTTCTGCAATCAATCTGTTGCGATATTTTGTTCTGGTTGACGTATATGAAGGCAATCAGCCTCATTCAGATAGGTAACTGCAAAGGGAGGAGTATTTTAATAGCCTTTTCATCTAATTGTGGCTATTCATCTCCAACATTACACCAAAACTCAACAGGCAGATTCTTAAAGATTTGTTGCAATGTGGAATCTGAAACTATATCAATAAATTTTTGTATTCTGTTACATCAAAATTTATTGGTCTACCTGGCTCCTTGAGTGGACCTTTTACCCATGCATGATTTTGTAACTACATGCATTGGTCATTTGGAAAACATTGGTTCCTTGAATAATGCAAATCTTCCAAATGTCCACCTATGTCATTATCTAACATCAAAAATATCTCACTCATTAATATCACTACCAATTTCATCAAAAAAGTCTTGTGAAGCTGTCAAGTATACAGTGGCACATACAAGTTTTCCAGAATTCTAATTTTTACTTGAAAGCACAAATATTATTGGCAAAAATTACGGTCCGTTATTTTCCTCAGAAGTGACAGGCTTACTTCATTCGTTTTCAAAGAAATGTCTGCCGAATACCCAAGTCTCAATAGCCATTGCTTGTGGGTCAGTAGTTCATTCTAGCATAAAAGATGTTACATGAAAGGACTGACTAATTCAGCTCACGAGTCAAACAATTGCGCAATGGCTTTGCCTTGAGACAACTGTCGTACTGTGGTATGCATTTATGTGCTTTATATATACTTCCCATTTGTCACCCTGACTGTTAAAAATATGTGTATTCCAGGGTTGAGATTTAGTAAAACTAGTAATTCTACTGCCTTATCAAGAACATTCTTAAACTGGTTTCTTCCTTTCTTCCCTTCTTCCATTTCTTCTTCTCTTCTTCCATTCTTTCTTCCTTCCTCTCTCCCTGCCTCCTTCCCTCCCTCCATTCCTTCCACTCTTTCTTCCTTAGGTGCGAGGTGGGGAAGAATACAATGACTGCTAACACAGTTTAGTGGTATTGCCTTGATTTGTACTATGGCACCAGTAGTTGACCCCACCATCGCTGAAAATGCCAAGACAGTGAAAAAGAGTGCTTTATGATTATTATGAAAATGATTTCAACCTCACAGCTCTCTAATAGAGTCTCAGTGCCTCCAGAGGGCTCCTCAAACCACACTGTTTTTCCATTTTTTTCATTGTGGTAAAATACATATAAAACTTAGCGTCTTAAATAGTTTTAAGTGTACGGTTCATTGGTATTAAATACATTCATATTGTCGTGCAACTATCACCACCATCCATCTGCATAACTCTTTTCATCTTGTAAAACTGAAATTCTATATCCATTAAACAATAACTTGCCATTCCTCCCTATCTTGAGCCCCTGGCAACCGCCATTACACTTTCTTTCTCTGTGATTTCGACTACTCTAACCGCCTCATAGAAGTGGAATCATACAGTATTTTTCTTTTTGTGACTGGCTTATTTTATTCAGCATAATGTCCTGAAGGTTCATCCATGTTGCAACATATGTCAGAATTCCATTCTTTTTTGGGGTGGAATAACATTCCATTGTATGTATATACCACATTTTGAATATCCAATTCATTCTCTACTGATTGACACTTGGGCTGCTTCCACATTTTAATTATTGTGAATAACGCTGCAATGAACGTGGGGGTCCAAATATCTCTTTGACATCTTGCTTTCAATTCTTCTGGTTATATACCCAAAAGTGGAATTACTGGATCATATGGTAACTCTATTTTTAATTTTTAGAGGAACTGTCATACTGTTTTCCACAGCAGCGATAACATTTCACATTCCCACCAACAGTGCAAAAGGGTTCTAATTTCTCCACATCTTTGTCAACACTTGTTATTTTCTGGGGTGTTTTAATAGCAGGCATACTACTGGGTGTGAAGTGGTATCTCATTGCAGTTTTGATTTGTGTTTCCCTAGCGATGTTTGATGTCTTTTCATGTGCTTATTGGCTATTTGTTTATCTTCTTTGGAGAAATCTCTATTCAAGTTCCTTGCCCATTTTTGAATCAAGTTGTTTGTTTTCTGTTGTTGAGTTTTAGAAGTTCTCTGGATATTCTGGATATTAATCCCTTACCATATATAATTTCAAATATTTTCTCTCACTCTGTGGGTTGCCTTTGTACTCTGTTGATATTGCCGTTGATGCCCAAATTTTCATGAAATCCAAATTGCCTATTTTTTCTTTTGTTGCCTGTGTTTTTGGTGTCATATCCAAGAAATCATTGCCACATCCAATGTCACGAAGCTTTGTCCTATGTTTTCTTCTAAGAGATTTATAGTTTAGAGATTTAGGGCTTTAATCCATTTTGAGTTAATTTTTGTATAAGATAAGGATCCAATTTCATTCTTTGCGTGTGGATATCCAGTTTTCTCAGCACTATTTGATGAAATGACTATCCTTTCTCTATTGAATCCTCAGACCATACTTTGAGAACTGCTGACCTACACTATCTATTCTTAAAATGTCCCCTTGGCAAAGACATCGCAATCACTTATTACTATTTTTATTTTAATTAACTATCCCTAACAAGGATAAATCATAAAGATGTTTTTATTCAGGTATGAATTAGTTCATTGGAGATTAGTACCCCATCATTCATAACAGTCAGCCTGCTGAGTTCTAGTTCCCACTCTGCCATTATTCAGCTTTCAGAAAATGGGTGGTGATTTCCCCTCTCTGCACCTCAGTTTTCTTTTCTGTAAAATGAAGGCTTCAACAAGCGCCGTGATTTTCAGACTTTTAAAAAGCAGTAAAGCACCTTAAAAATATGTGAGTCCTCCTTGTATTAAATTGATAAAAATGCAAGTGCTGTGATTGACATAGGAGTGTAGCACCCAGCTCCCTCCCTATCAGGCCGTCACTGGGATATTTCTGTAAAATCTGAAGAGTCCTGGGACCACAATTTAAAAGAAAAACAAAGGAGAGAAAATAGCCCAATTCCCTTCTAGACCAAACGTTTCACGGGTCTGTGATATGTAGCACATTACACAGAAGCACTGAGAGATTTAAGATAAGGGCAGGAATTTTTGGTATATCAGGGTATTGGGACGTAGGCACAGCTAGATGGAATGTTTGGATGGAAGGAAATGGGGAATTTTGAGAAATCAAAGGGGAAAAGGCAATGCAATCTGTTGTAAGCATAGGGGAGCAAGAAGAACCAACAGAGGGGAGGAGATGAGTAAAAACAGAGGGGAAGCAAATTGTAGAGGAAAACTTCTGCTTCCTGCTTTTGCTTGGGGCCAACTGACCCAGGAGAGATACCCTTGACCAGCCAGTTGGAGGATGTTATGGGGTCATGGTGCTTTTCAAATAGGGAGGAATCCTTTTTCGGTACAAAGATAAATTAGCGGGAACTCAAAACCTAACTAATGCTCATCTGAACCCTAACCTTAACCCTTTGCCAAGAAGTCTAAGATTGGATTAATCACATTCCTAACTAGTATCTAGTCAAACCCTGCCTCCCTTCAATCATTTAATTCTTGTCCCCAGACTGCCAGCTCTATCCTTAGCGTCTGTTCTCAACTCTACTTTCCTATGCCCTCAGCACAGAGCCCATGTGTAAACACAAATTTCCCTTTTTTTTTTTCTTTTCTACATCACGTAATCTACAAAGGAGAGGGGTGTATATGGATTTTTTAAAAAAAGATGCTTTGCTCAGCTTTGAAAGTACTAACAAGAACCGGGTAACATGCATGGAATAATTAAAGCTGCTATGATCTTTTGCGCTTCAAAATCCTTTTAAATTCGTGTCATCTTTGGTCAACAGTTTTACAGTTCTAACAAGCAATTTTCACAAAGCGCTATTAAGGGCTGTAAACTTTATTTTCTTCTCTCTATTTCTCCTTAAAAACTATTTTTTTGGTTTCTCTGTGCTGAGGAGGGTTGGAGACAATATATCTTTAAATAATAAAGAAACAATTTTAATATTCTCATAAACATCATCCCCTCTGCTCTGCCCGCCGCTACAAACTTTAACAGCCCAGCAGCCAGAGAAGCAAGTAGGGCAAACAATACAAGAAGAGTCATTATTGTAACTAAATTAGACCGTTTGTTTTCTTTCCCTCAAATCAAATTGCGTAGGAGCTGCTTTATTGCAAAACAGACATTAAAATTCCAGCAAGACCTCAGAGAGAAAGTAATTTCTATTTTATCAGTGCTGTAAAGCTGTCTTTATGTTCTGAAGCAGGAAATATTGCAAGGATATTTATAGCTTCGGCTCCAAAGCCAGTTTGAATAGAAATGTTACCGCGGTCGCTGGAGCTGTCATACTGCTCGGTGGAGCAGGGAATTTCAGTGAATTTGTGAATTACTGTTTCAGTCTTGACAAGTCTCTCAGTGAGGCTGGTGTGTGTCTGGAGCTGTTCCGTGGTTTGGGGGATAATGATTAAAGTCTTGGCTTTGCTTTAAGAGGAGATTTAAATGATACTCTTCAGCTAATCAGTTTTGCTCCTCAAGTCCTCCCAGAATGAAGGCAAGGTTTCCAAACTTTGCCATCCTTCACATTTGGTGACCCAGCAGAGAGCAGTCCCCAGCCCCCTCCACCTCCTTTCTCCCTCTTCCATCCTTCCCCTTTGTCTTTGACCTGCCCATCCAGGTGTCACTACTCCTCATCTGTCTGAACTGTTTATCAAGATTTGACAGTTATTTACCATCCTGCTTCTTCCCTGGGATCTGTTGAAATGATTCATCGTAGTATCTTGCATTTACCTTAAACCTTCTTGTGAAATGTGCGAGGATTCCATAACACAATCCTCACCATCAAAGTGGAAAGAGCGTCACTTGTTTTACAGAGAAGAATTGAAGTCTAGACACGGGGAGACATCTAACTAAGGTCCTACAGCGCTTCAGGAGAACAGATGGGCTGAGCATTCAGTTCTCTCATTTTAGTTCAAGTATTTTACCACCGCCACTTCCACATCGCGCTGGTAAAAACGGAAGTTTCATGACTGAGGTCTAAAGAGACAACCATTTGAACAAATTCATCTGAAAGTGGGGCAATGAATAGAGACTTTTAATAGCTCCAGGGCCACCCCAGGCTAGGAAGCAAGACAAAGCTGTGCTGTGCCTGAGCATATTATTGCTCTGAAAGCCAACAGCAATGGGGGTGGGGAACGGCTCTCAGGACTTCTACCAGTCTTGGGAATGAAAAAGACTGTGGAAGTGTGCAGTGTTCTTTTTAATAAAGCTGTGCCAAAACTAATCAAGAGGACGTTGCTTTCTGTTTGTGGGTCAAGGATTTGATTTACACTATTCTGCTCATCACCTAACCGCTCAGGTCAATTGCAAAGTTTAATTCTCAATTAAGCAATCCCTACAGTGAGATTTTCCCTGGAATTCCCTCCCACAGAATCCCTTTGCTTTATGGGACAAATACCCTACCCTCTGCTCAGAATGTGCTGTTTTGGTGAGAGATGAAGACGCATTTTTAATCTCCCTAAATTGAGATGGAAATAGCAGACCAATGCAGGGCTTCCCTTAAGGACTGTCCCAGCTGCAGAGGTTAGCTATTCTCATCCAATTTTTCAATGCACCCACAACCTTGTCTTGCCACTGATTCATAGAACATAAGGGTTAAAAAATGACCCAAGAAACCGTCTAATATAATCCACCATTTAAAGACCAATTAGAACATGGATCTTTTGACTCAGACCTTGTGATCTTTTCTCTACACTTGTAGTGTCCAAAATAGTAGACAGCAGGCACATGTGGCTATTTAACATTTGAATGTTATGAGCCCAAGTGGAGATGTGCTGTAAGTGTGTAGAATATATACCAGAGTTTAAAGACCTGCTAGAAAAAAAGAATGTAAAATGACTTTGCTATATTGATTTTTATATTGATTACATGTTGAATGATAATATATATTGGGTAACTTAAGACCCATTAACATTCATTTCACCTACTTCTTTTTCAAATGTAGCTACTAGAAAATTTTAAAGTACCTATGTGGATCATATTATATTTCTATTGGACAGTGCTGTACTATACATCTTTCCATCTTGAGTATGGGCTCACAAGGAAAGAATATGAGTGCGCAGACTCTTAAACTCTTCCACTGATGAGGATCAAGGCTGCCCCAGGGAGAGAAGCCCAAGGCGTCCTGGCCTACATGCCGATCTATATCATCCTCTGGGAAGTATGGGACATCCTGACCTGGTTTGACCTGATTCATATCCAAAGTTATATGACCACCTGATAACCGGACCCCACCTGCACTGATACAATTTTAACAACTTTTTTACATGATCTTTCCTTTGCCTAGTAAAAAATAACTCACATACCAATGCCTTATAAATTTAGCCCTAATCCTCAACACATTGAAGCTCTTCACTGCCCATGGGTCCTGTCCCCATGCTATTCTCTGAATAAAAGAGCACTACTATCAGACCTTGAGAGCCCAAGAAATCTTTCTTTTGACTCCTCAGCTCACCCAGTCCACATCACCATGAGGATCCAACTTACGTCTGGTCAGTCTTCCCTTTTCTTATTAGCTGTTTGTTCCTTGAGCTTAAAAACCCAAGGAATAATGGCCTGCCCTGTAGCCCAGTGCTATGCAGAGTGCTCAGCTCCCTGTTAAAGTTCAGAGGGCAGGGCTGGCTTGACTTTATTAACTTTGATCCCCTCTTTAAATGCCCAGTGAGGATATCTCAAATTAGAAAGAATTTAGACAGTAGCATTATTACTTTTCTCATGTCAAAGTCTGTATTTTCTTAATTTCTTCATTTCTGATTCTTGGGATGAGAATATATTCAAACATAGCTTATATGGGGACTCAGTTTAAGAGCAGAGCTCTGCCATTGACTGAAGTCTGTCTCCCATTTCCTTTTATTTCCCTTCAGATAGCACTCTTGTAACGGTTAAGTTGCAACACATAGTTAACCTGTATATAATTTAAATTTTTCTTTTTTCTTTACAGTTAAAAAGATCCTTTTTCCTTTTATAATTTAGATACATTTGTTAATGGAGTATTGCTAGATAGAGATATCATCCTTCACCTTTCAAAATTAGTTATTTTGGCCTTCTATATTGACAGCAGACATTGGCAAGGATACTTACTGCCTGAACAGTATCTCTGGCTCCATGAAATTAGAAACACTTTGATTTAGACGGACTTTCCAGTGATGAATGGCTGGTTCATATCTTGGGACCACGGAAGTGATTCACAAACTTATCTGTAAATTGGAATCACCTGATCATCTTCAAAATATTCCACTGCCCAGACCGTACCCCAGACCAATCACAACACAGTCTCTGGCGGGTAGAGCACAGTCATCAGTAGTTTTTGAAGCTTCTCAGATAGTTCCAATGTGCAGACAAGTTTGGGAAGCATTGGCTCATCAGACAGCCAGATGGGAACCCAAACACAAAATACCTGTCAGAGCACAAACCCATTTAAATTGGATTAAGATTATCTCCCTGACGGGTCACTATGCCTCCTTTCTTCCTTTTTTTTTTTCTTTTGCCAAGGAAGATTCACCCTGAGCTAATGTTTGTTTCCAATATTCCTCTTTTTGTATGTGAGCTGCCACCACAGCATGGCCACTGACATAGCCAAAGGAACTGAACCTGGGCTACTGAAGCAGAGCAAGCTGAACTTAACCACTAGGCCACCAGAGCTGGCTCTCCTCCTTTCTTAATAAGCCGACACTACTCTTCTTTTTTTTTGATTTTATAATAGAAAGAGTCTGAATTGGGAAGAAAATAGAACAAGCAGTGCATGTGAATAAGAGCACAACTTCTACCCACTGCTTGCTAAGAGATGTTGGCTCTTATGATGTTGGGAGGAATATAGATTGAGAAAAAATTTAAGAAAATGAGATATGAAAAAAGTCATTATTTGTATAAACAAGCTTCAAATTTTATTCCTCTGAGTTGGACTTCAAATCACATTGCTTACTCCCATGATACCTACGGACATCACGAGTTGAGTAAAATTTCTTAAGATGCTGTCGGCCACACTGGTCTTCACTCTTACTGAAGTGTGCTGAGACCTCAGATGGAATTTCAGGGGTAGCAATACTGCTGCAGTCAGGAACAGCTGAGGAGAACCATTTCCCATACTTCCGTGCAGAGTTGTGAGGGCTGACTGGAAAACCAGTCCAAGAATATCACACGAGTGGCAAGGTCAATAAACCTGGTAGAGTTCTTGATTCCAACTTATTTTAGCTGCCTTTGAAGTTGTCTGGATTCTGTAAAATGCAAAACAGAACCTGGATAACAAATGGCAATTATCTACAATGCATATTTTAGGTGGAAGTGTTAGGCATTCCAGCATATTCTAAGATAGCTCCTATTGGTGTAGCTGTGTTTTCTCAAGACATGGACACCAGTTAATTAAATACATACGGGAAGAGAGGAGTCCAGAAGCTGTAGCCCTCACTTTCTGATGCAACTAAGTTATCAGTCTCTGCTTTCCTGTCAATACCTGTTCTTCTTATGCAGAGAGCTTAAAATCTTTTAAGGAGCTTGCATTAAGTGCCAAGCAAATATATATGTTTTCTACTTGTATAGAAAATCTACACTCTACTCCTCTTGTGTTTCTGCTTTACTCTCACACTATTACCACACTCACAACACTTCTCATACCAGTTGTGTGGGTATGAGAATTCACACCAAGCAATTCTGCAACATCAGCTGGGTGTCCGACAATTTAACTCAATTCTGACGCTACCTGGAGATAGCATCAGATCCCACAGGTTAAGGGCTCAGTCCTATAAGACTACCCCCAGCCCCATCTACTTCAGATGCCAAACGCAAGTCCAGGTTGTCAACCTGTGGGTCCGATCTACCAGCTGTAAGTCAGGGTTCCCATAACCCCCTCCTCGGGTTCAATTAATTTCCTAGAGCAGATTACAGAATTTAGGAAAACAGTTTATGTACTGTTTATGTACTGTTTATCAGTTTGTTATTAAAGGATATGATAAAGGATACAGACAAACATCCATATGGAAGAGATACATAGGGTAAGGCATGTGGGAAGGGGCATAGAGCTTCCATGCTCTCTCCAAGAATTCCAGTCTCCCAGCACCTCCGTCTGTTCACCAACCCAGAAGATGTCCCAACCCTGTACTTTGGGAATTTTTATGGAGACTCCATCACATAGGCATGATCGATGATTAACTCTGTTTTCAGCCTTTCTCCCTTCTCTGGAGAATGGGAGTGGAGCTGAAAATTCCAAGCTTCTAATCATGGCTTGCTTTTCCTTGTGACCAGCCCCATACAGGAGCCCACCAAGAGTTGCCTCACTAAAACAAAAGACACTGCTCTCACCCAGGAAATTCCAAGGGATTTTGTAACTCTGCATCAAGAACTGAGGTTGAAGACCAAATATTAGAGCAAAAGATGCTCCTAGTGTTCTTATCAAAGGAAATTACAAGGATTTTAGGAGCTCTGTGCCAGGAACGGGGGGAAGAGACCAATGTATGTTCTCTATTATCTCACAGCACTTAATGTCAATAAAATTTTAAGGAGCATGTGTTAAATGCCAATCAAACATATATATTGGATATGATGTATAATATATATAATATTAAGTGCCAATCAAATATAAAGTATATAATTATATATAATTTACATATAGTATACTATATACAATTTGATCTTCATAATTACCTTGTAAATTATATTTTATTCTGCCTATTCTACAAATAAGTGTTGAAGCTCAAAAGTGTCAAGAAAATTGACCAGGATTCTGTGGTTAGCAAGTAGTGTGATCGCAATGTGAAGCCAAGTCTCTCCGATTCCAGGATCCATGCTCTTTTCACTAGGCTGTGCTGTCTACCCAAAATGGAGAGTACCCTGATGGGGCAAGGTTGTGTGGATGGAGGCCAGACACAGTAACAGGGAAGTACTGGGGGTTTCCATGGAAAAATGTTCAAAGTTATTACCTTTTTTTTCTTTTCTATTTTTGTTTTGCAATTGTGCACTATCACAAAGAAATAGAATCAGGACTTATGTTCTCTATTTACTCAACTATTTACAAGTACTTTCATGGTTTCTGAAAGTTAATTCATTTTCTCCTGAGGCATAGGAACATCATGTTGGGATTTTGGGGGGAATTTTCTGAAAAATGAATACATTAGGTGGTAGGTTGGTGCCCATACTCCTCAGCACCTCTCTGAAACTTCTTAGGCTGCTGCCTGTCTATGAGGGGTTATATTGTTCTCCATGCCCCTTCCTGGTGTGCTGAATTGTTATAACTCCCTCCTTCCCATTCATTCAATCAATAATTTATTTATTTACTTTTTTTTGGTGAGGAAGATTGGCCCTGAGCTAATGTCTGTTGCCAATCTTCCTCTTTTTGCTTGATGAAGATTTCTACTGAGCTAATATCTATTGCCAATCTTCTTCTACTTTCCATGTGAGATGCCATCACAGCATGGCTTAATGAGCGGTGTGTAGGTCCGTACTCAGAATCTGAACTGGTGAATCCAAGGCTATCAAAGTGGAATGCATAAACTTAACCACTATGCCACTGGGCTGGCCCCCTCAATCAATAAATTTTTTATTTCTTCTACATAGCATTTCTCCTTTGTGCCATCCCCTTTGCTGGAGAATGCAATGGAAAACAAAAATAGCAAAAATACTTGCCTTCTTCATTCTTGGTGCTCATATTTAATAGGAGGATAGGAGACAATTTAAAAAGTATGTAAATTAAATACAGAATATGCTAGACCATGATAAGTGCTATGGAGAAAATTGGAGAAGGGGATAGGGAGTTGTGTGTGTGAAGATGGTGTGCAACTTAGATAGTATGGCTAAGAATGACCTAACAAAGCTGGAGGAGTGAGCGATACAGAAGTCTGAGGAAGGATGTTTCAGGCAGAGGGAACAGCATGGGCAAAGTCTTTAAGGTGGAAGTTTGTGCTTAATGAGGTCAGATCATGTAGAGTCTTGTACACGATTATAAAGATGCTGCCTTTTACACTGAGTGAATTGGTTGAGAGCTGAAGAGTGACATGATTTGACTTACCTTTTACAAGGTTACTTCAGCTGCTATATGCAGAATAGGCCAAAGGTAGCAAACTCAGGCCAGGAAAGGCTCTTGCAATATCCAAAAGATTTGACAGTGAATTGGGCCAAGAGGATAGCTGTGAAAGTGGTAAGATGTAGTCATATCCCAGTCATTTTCTGAAGACATAGTCAACAGGACCTGCAAACAGATTGGATATGGACTGTGAGGGAGAACATAAAAGACAATTCTGTGGTTTTGGGCCTGAGAAACTGGAAGAGTGGAGTTGCTAAGATGGAAGATACAGCAAGTGTGACCAAGGTCTGGAGAATTTTAGGAGAGCAGTGTTTAGAAGGTGAAATTTGAGATGCTTTTTTGGACATTGAAGTAGAGCTGTAGAGAATTCAGGAGAGAGTTATGTGCTGGAGATCTAAATTTTGGAGTTGTCATGGTAGCATTGAAGCCATTAGCCTAGATTAGCACACCAAGGAAATAAGCGTGGATGGAAAACAGAACAAGTATACGGACTGAGCTCTGAACACTGCAATGTTCAGAAGTCAGTGCCATGAGAAGGAGCTGACAGAGGAAACTGAGAAAGAGTTGTCAATGAAGTAAAAGGAAAACAAGATGAGAGTGTTGTTTGGGAAGCCAAGTGATGCTAGATGTTGTTGACAGGTCAAGTAAGATGCCTACTAAAAATGGACTATGTTTGTTATGTTAACAACATTGGAGTGAGTCAGGAGGCCTGGGTTCAAATGCTGACTTTACCACATATTAGTTTGTGACCTTGGGAAAGTCACACCTTCAGGAAACTCAATTTCCTCAACCATGAAAACTGTTGTAAAGGTGAAATAAGACAACATGCAGACTATGTAGAAGAAAAAGTACCTAGCACACAGCAGCTACTCGATAAACGTCAGTTGACTCTAAGTTGAATCTTATATATTTAGAGCTCAGTTATTTGCTGATTCCATTACTTGACTGATTTCCCAAGCCTCTAATCTGGCCTTTAGAATCAAATCATTATCTGACTACTGTTCCCCACTTAGGTTGAACTCCTAAGCACTTCTCCTAGATTTAGCCCTGACACCACGCTGCCCCCTCACTCTGTTATAACTAGGTTGAATGTCCTGGAGTTCAAAGTCATTCATTGAACAGTATTTTTGGCCACCCACCATGCTAAACATTGGTCTTGACCCCTTGCAGCTCTGACCTTACCAAATCATTCATGAGTCTTCTCTGATAAACTTAGATTCCCATTTCTGGTTCCAAGAGGTTCAAATAAACCCCCGATTACCACTTACTAATCATGAAATACTGGAAAAATTTTGCTTAATTTCTTGAACTTCACTTGCCCTGTCTACAAAATATGAATAAAAATTGCTATGCTGAGAGATAGGTATTATCATACACATTGTGACAAAAAAATGATACCAAATATCTGTGGTGTCTTGATTTTTGTCAGTTATATGGTAGTAATATGAATATTAATTTCCTCCCTCTACCCCGCCCCATGCTGTTGCTTCCCAAGACGTGGTGCTAAGCTTCTGCAATTATCCAAATGAATCTTGGAGAGTGAAAAATGGTGCACTACAAATTCTAACATACTCTGTTAGGTTGAAATTTATACTGTCGGATGGGCTATATCTATTGAGAAGAAATATACTTCTCAATTAGTAAATCTTTTAGTCATGTAGATAGACAGCCTGTATGTACACGCATACACACACACACATACAAGCAGACAAGCAGACATCTGGTCCTGGCTGGTATATCAACAAATAGAAGAAAAATCAGCTGATAATTCAAATAAGTTTTCACTGGGACTCAAATCAAAAATCCTGAGGAGAAAACTATACTCTATCTTAGTTTAGCTTTGTATTTTCTTATCTCTGTTTCTATTTTTCTTTATTAACTCTTGACCTTGGCCAAAGGAAGCTACAAACTCAAAAACCAGATCTCTGCCTAGTCCTTGCCCACGAGGTCTACCTGTTCTGGTGACAACCTTAAGATAGCTCCAGAACAAAATGATGGGGCTTCCAGAAAGATACAGGGAGGAGAAAATACTTTTATTAAGTCTTTTCTGCAGTGATGAAAAGTCATACTATTGCCAAGAAAAGACCCCAAATTTTATTGCAGTGTATTTATCTAAGGATATTCTAAGGAACTAAGAACAGAGAGATTTTTTTAAATAACAAGATATTAATATTTTGAAAAATGAATCTTGATTTTGTTGTTGTTAATGATACTTGTGAATTCCTGATCAGATTGACTGCTCTTGATTGATTTGGTCTAAAAACAAACTTATGGAGACTTAATTACACTGTGAGATCAGTGTATGCTTATTGATTGTGCCTTTGATATGATTAGCTACATTAGATTATGATGTCCTCATCCCAAGGATCAAAGCTAGAATTGGACTTTCTCTAAGGGCCATTAGTCATATGTTCATGGCACGTGTTCAATTTTTTTCATTATGTAATAGCTAAGAGAGACTATAAAAAGAACATTAGCTTTATGCTATTCATAAATCTATCTTAGAAATGTGCCTGATGGAAACAGACCATATCTGTCCTCCTAACCCAACAGATGCTTAGTTGACATGAATGGAATTGAGAAGGAAGCATTTCCATGGTGTACTTTACTCTTTACCGTCCACCATTGTACCGCAGTGGAGCCAGGACCCTTTCACAGGTAGTCCTAAATTTCACATCACTATCCTTGGTCTAAATGCTCTAGTGAGCCACTGAAGACAAAGGCAAATGCAGCTGTGGTGTTTCTGAGTCCAGGCTCCAGCCATGTGGTACATCAAATCCCTGTGCCCTGCAGCCAACTTGGGACTCCATCCATTTTAGTCAACACAGCATTACTAATAACTAGCAGAACACCACAGAAAATATGAGAGCCATGGCAGCAGTGACAGGGGGAATGAGATGCAGAGCGTTGCATGCTGGGAAGTCTTGGCCTTAATTAGAATGTGCATGTATGGTATTTATCTTTCCCTCAAACCTATAAATAAGGCCAGCATTTTGGCGATTACTGATGTCTGCCGTCATTTCACAAGGCTTCTGTTTTGATGGAGCACCAGTTGCTGCAAAACAGTATTTCTTTCCTCTCTAGTCAGCCTCTGCGCCTGTATGGAAACTTCTCAAAGGCTTTCTGAACTGTGACTGGAGAGGAGAAAAGGGGTGGACGTTGCCTTCTAGGAATCCAAGTAAGAATTGCTCTTTTGGGACCCTTCACTATGCAATCAGAGATAGTAAGATGTAGAAAGGAGCTTATAGGCAAAGAATCAACACTCCTGTCCAAAAAGAGACCTTCATCCACATTATCCCTGCAGATATTTTTCCAACTCCTCCTTGAATACTTTTAGTAAGGAGCCATTCACTATGTCCAAAAGCAGTTGACTCCAATTTTGAACACACTAAAACCTACTTCTTGCTGTTGAATAAATCTATCTGCCATTTACCCCTATGGATCTAAATACATGAACCTCAAATGGAAAATTTCTCCATTTCCTAAGTGCTCACTTGGTTATCCTATGTGTCCCGATTTTCTACATGATCCATAGAAATAATTATAAAATGTAATTGCTATTTAATTTTCTATCAATTCTTCCATCTTTTCCTTTCTTACAATGGGAGTATTGAAAATGAGTCTGACGTATGTCTTCAGTAAGTCAACTAGAAGAGTGTTGATCATCTTAAATAAAGGAGAAAAAATATATGCCCTCAAAGGACTCCCACCTCTAAAGTAAAAATTCATAAGAGTAAATGGTCCATAGGAGGATGGTTTAAAATTTATCACATATGAGCATCCCCTGGACCAAGTCAAAGGTGAAGTCAAACCATCATTGTTGTTTGCTCCTTGGTTTCCTCTCTGACTAAAAGTAAATACTAAGTGGTCCTCTTTTACTATGGTATCACTTTCTTCAGTTTCAGTTACTCGCAGTCAACCACGGTCTGAAAATATTAGATGGAAAATTCCAGAAATAAACAACTCATAAGTTTTAAATTGCCATGCTATTCTGAGTAGTGTGATGAAATCTAATACCATCTTGCTTGAGATGTGAATCATCCCTTTGTTGGATCCCCAACCATCGACATTGTCAGCTTCTGACATGCACTCATAGACATCATCATGACTTGGTGATTCTCCTTCTGGTATATCTCAGAAGGTCAAGAGTAACCTAACACTACATCACAATGCTTATGTCATTCACCACATTTCATTTCATCATGTAAGCATTGTATCATCTCACATCATCACAAGAAGAAGGGGGGAGGTAGCATAAGATATTTTGAGAGAGACACTACATTCACATAGCTTTTATTACAGTATATTGTTGCAATTGCTTTATTTTATTATTTATTGTTGTTAATCTATTACTGTGTCTAATTTATGAATTAAACTATCATAGGTATATACATATAGGAAAAAATATAGCATGTATAGGGTTCAGTACTATCCTCAGTTTCAGGCATCCACTGGGGTCTTGAAATGCATCCTCCACAGATAAGGGGTAACTACTGTAGTAAACTCCCTAACAACAGAAGCTGGGGTTTTTTTTTTTTTGTTATGTTCAGTATTTCCCAGTACACGTACATAGTAGGTCTTCAATAAATAATTAATTATAATTAAATCAATTCATTAAGTTGGGGTAGGAAGGCAGTTGTCTTGGAGCCTGACTTTCAGAGGTTCATGTCTTCTCTAGATAAAACTTCTGTCCTCTAGCCCAGGTCTCTACATGTGAGGATGTGAGGTTCACATATACTCGCTGTCACCTTCAATGAATGCTTATTCAGAAGTTTGCAGCTCTGTGCCAAGCACCAAACCATCTCTCTGCTTCCTGTGCTTGAGGGAATATTATAAATTCCTCCTTGGAAGACACTTCAGGTCATTTCTTGTCCAGCTAGGCTACTGGACGATCCATCTGCCATTCTTATCCCTCTTCCTTTGAGGAGAAAATAAATAAAAACCTCATCAACCAGCAACTTGCCCTCAACCGCAAGTTCATTTCCCATGGGTCTTTCCTGTCTCTTGTTTCCATTAGCCAATTCATGCACCTTGAATGACACCTGTTAAGTTCCACAGGGTAGGAACCCTGCTATCTGACAGTGTAGAAGATTTTTCTTTTCCCCTTTATTGCTGCCATGGTAAAATGGACCCCTTTGCTCAGAAAAATGAAACTATAGATATATCCCCAAAGGCTGGGAAAGGAGAGTAATAGAATTCTCATGGAAAAACTGTATAGCTGACAATGAAAGACAACTGTATATGAAAATAATCTACAGGAGAGAGGACCAGAAACATCTTAAATCTTTCAGATGACATTAGATGCTTCTTCTGGGTACTAAAATATCAAACAAGTTGGCATAAACCACAGAAAGCCTTCTGAAGCAGCTCTGGTGCAGTACAAAGCGTGTAGACTTAACGTCAAGAGATCTGGGTTTAATTATTTACTAGCTGTGTGTTCTTGAGCAGAAGTCTGAGCCTCTTTGAGACTTGTCTCCTCAATTGCAAAATGGGGTATTTAATACCAATTCACAGCAAATGGGCAGAGCAAGGTGTGTCCTTACAATTCACAGCAAATGGGCAGAGCAAGGTGTGTCCTTACCTCCAGCCGTGTTCAGGAGTTGACGAGCTGAGGCGTTGATGCTGAGGAGAGGAACCAACACACAGATGTGGTTTTTCAGGAGGATGAACAAGTCATCCCATCATGGATGTCACAGAGGATGAAGGTGGGACTTAAAACTGAAGTATTGTGAAATGATGCAACAGTTCTGGATGAATGTGAGGTTATGTCAGGGATGAGAATGGTAGAGAGCAACACATCTTGCAAGGATGAGTCTCATAGCAAGAGGTACTTCTTACATGAAAGTGAAGGAGTAACGGCTTGGAGAAGGAAATGCATCACTGAAAGGATGGTGAAAACCTGCAACAAAATACATACTGAAGTGCATGGAACGCAGGCAGTCATTGTTGGACTGACTAAATACTCTTGTTTTCAAAGTCTTCCAATGTTCTAGGCACTGTTAAGTGCTTCGTACATACAATCACTTAATCCTCATAACAGTCTTGAGGGAGTTTTTTCCTCCCATTTATAGATGTAGAAACTGAAGCTAAGAAGATGTTGTTACTTTGTTCAATGTGACATACTTGGTGTGTGGCAGAGCTGGGATTTGAACACAGAACCAGAGCTGTCAACGTCCACACTAGACAGCAGTGTTCCTGAATGACTGTCAGGATCCGCTCAAAGCCAGGGAGAGAAGGAATGGACTGTGGAGGAATTGCAGATATAGAGGAGTTCGTTTATTTTGAAATTAGAGTTCCAGATGGCATTTGGAAAAAAAGGACGGTAGAGGTAGGACAAATTGGTAAGAAGAATAAAAGCACAGCATTTCATAGTGAGAAGCCTGAAATGGAGAAGTAAATGACCAGTGGGGCTTGAAGTGTTTGGCAGTGTCTAATGGTGACAAGAATATGAAAGATGGCAAATTATATTGGCATCAAAGCTTGGGATATAGCTTCAATATAAAATTACTCTTCTGTTGACTCTGGCTTGTCTTTGGTCCTAGTTCTAAATTGAACTCCAGTGAACATTTACCAAAATGCAGCAAAAAAGACTCTTTCTGGATGCCTTAGAAAGACGGAACCTAGGATCTTTGCAGCTGAGGAGAGCTCAGATCCTTTCTGATGGGCCTAGTGGCCATCTGCAGAAGTCAGGCCACCACTGGTGCTCAAAATTAGTTTCCTTCTGTGATATTGGACAAAAAGAAAGTGGCAGACAGGATAGGAATTCAGGGAGATGGAAGGACCAGCCAAATAAACTTGTGTACTTTGTAGTTTGCCTGAGGTCTTGAAGCAGTAATTTTTGCTACCAAAAATCAATGCTGTGGTTTGCATGATGGTATCAGATATAGTATGGAAGACTACCAAGCCTGGCTTCCCCCCAGCAAGCTTGATTTTTCTTTTAAGCCAGAACACTCTGTCCTATGTATTTAACTATCTTCTATTGGGCAAATTGAGGGAGAAAGGAAAAGAGAAAAAGGAATGAGACAAAATGTGCACATTCCGCTCTTCGTCGCTTCATCACATGCAGCACATCTCCTAAATAGATATACACAGTAACACACAAATCCTTTTATTCCCTTTATATCTTCAGTTGAGAACACAGAACTAGTTGGAGATGTTCTCATCTGCTGGAACTTCAGAACGTTGACTTTGGCACTGCTATTTGACATAGTGGGCAGTAAATTGCAGAATTCTTATTTATTTACATATTTAGATTAGTGATTGCTTGCTTTCTTGTTTGATTGATTGTAATCCATTACAGGCTGAACATAGTTAGACATTCAGAAAGGTGCAGAGAAATTCATGGATGAAACATCTGTTATAAATTACCAAGGGGACCCAGAATATTTGAGTGAGGTTCTCTAAAGCTGATTTCAAACTGGACATGTGGGGCCTTCTGCAACCTCACTGTGAAAAATATGTCCAATCTTCCCATCCTGGTGGGCAGGGGGCTTAGGAAGGGAAGTGGGTCTGAAGGAGAATAGAGTCCCACCCAGAGTTTCATGTTCATAATAGACCGTCAAGAGCAGCAGTGTTTCTTATGAGACTTGGAGGCAAGATGCAACGTCTGGCAGGGCTCAGAACTATGGGAGATGCCAACATTAAGTACCAGGTCAGAGCAGGTAAACTGAAGGGGATCCGGCTGAGCTCCAGAGATGGGAGGCCTTGTCAGACACCAGAATCATTTAAAGAAGCCAAAAGTAAGATGTTCAGAGATAAATACTTTCTCTGAGTAGATCATAAATATGACTCAAGTTGGCAAATGCTATATTTTTAATGAAACCGGAGCCAGGAGGTATCAGGCCCAGAAGGACAAGAACAGCCCCAAATGCATTAGCCTGGAGTCTCACCCCAGCCAAAAAGGCCACTCCATGTTAAAAGTCACTAAGGCAGTTAGAGGAAAATAAGACATAAAATTCTTTGTGATCCTCTGAGGTGGTAGTGGGTAGGGATGGCCGAGGAGAAAGGGGACTCAGAGCTCTGCTGCAGAAAAGAAGGCTGAAAGAGGGAACCGACTCAGGCAAGTGTGAGGAAAGTCCTGAGAAGTCAGTTAAAGTGGGGCTCAGCGGGGAGGTGATGCTGATGACAGGAATCCAACCTTTATGCAAACATTGTATTTTGCAAAGCATTTTCCGTACAGCTGCTCCCATGAGTCAGTGCGAGCCAACACTACTTAAGGGCGTGGTAGACTAGGGACCACCATGGGATAAAGAGAGAGGGCGAAGGCCTAAATTCTCCTCCCAGCCCTGCCACTGTGTTGTGTTACACCTATTTCCTCCTCTTTCTTATTTCTCAGTTTCTTCATTTAAAGCAGGGCTCTTAATCTCAGCACTACCGACAATTTGGACCAGATTATTCTCCATTGCACGATGTAGAATGTTTAGCAGTAGCCCTGACCTCTACTCACTAGTAGCACCAGTAGCACCCCTCCCCACCTCCAGCTGTGACAACCAAAAATGTCTCCCGACATTGCCAAATGTCCCCCAAGTGGCAAAATCACCCCTGGTTCAGAACCACTGATTTGTCCATGATGATCTCCGTGCTCTCTCGCATCTTCCCTGAGAGCCGTCAGCAGGCCATGCAGTAGTTTCTAATTACACAGACTTTGGTTAGGGTCAGGGAGACCTAGCTTCAATCTTGACTCTCTCACTTGCTAGATGCATAATCATGGGCAAGTCACTTACTCTATCTGAGCCTCAGTTTCCCTGTCTGTGAAATAGGGCTAATAATACGACCATCTCAAAGGTTGTAGCGAGAAAATAATATGAGATAATTAATGCAGAGAGCTCAGAGAGACAGGGAGATGACAAATGCCTAATCATTGTTAATTATCCTTGTTATTGTTACCCTTATATGAGAAGGTGGCTGTCTTTGACTATTCGGTATGTCACCTTCTTTTCCTTGTGGGAATAGGAAGATGAATAAGACAATTGCCTTCCCCTCAGGAGTCTGCAGTCTATTAGGGAAGAGAGCCTCGTCCATGAATCACTGTAATGCAGGGCTTCAAAACGATTGCCAGCAATGAAGTAGGAGTTGCTGCCTCTGGGTCGAGAGGCAGAGAAACAGATGCCAGGACCACCTCGATATGTACAACTGTGGTGCAGCATCACCTGGAACACGCTCAGCAGTTCTGGATGTCACATCTCAAGATCAAAGAGGTCTGGAGAAGGTCCAGGGAAGGGCACCAAAAGTGACAGCAAGTGTTAGGACTCTGATGTCTTAGTCTGGGAAGGTGAAGGCAGAAAAAGGTCAGGATTGAAAACTATAAAACCATGAAAAACAGGTATTTATTAGCTCTTTTATTTCATTAATAAAAATGTGTAGATTATCTAGAAAAATCTTGGCTCTGTGCTACTGTTATAGAAACAAACAAATGCAACCCCTGCACTCAAGGAATTCAGATTTAGTGAAGGAGATAAGCCTGTAAGCAAATATTTCCAAGATATCAATAAAATATCCAATGGCTTTATGACTGAACTGTAGAAGGAGGTCAGAGGGGGAAGGAGGCAGGGCCAAGAGGCTTCACAGAGGACTTGATACCTGGTTAACATCTTCAAGGATGAGTGGAATTTCAATAGAAAAGAGTGAAGGGGCCTTCAAGGGTGAGAGAGAGGGCATTCCGATAGCATGAGCATTGTAGAGATTGGAGCAGATGCCCAGGAGCAGCTACCCTGGACAGTTCCATAAGAGCACAGGCTCATCTTGCTCTGCCCTTTCCATTTCCAGGATGAGCTCGCTCACATCTTCTGCATTCTGCTCCAGGTTTTTCTCCCCTGAGCACCCCACTGAGCCTGGAGATCAGAAGTCCAGAGAGCTACCACCATCAGGGGCAACCTTCAGCCAATGGAAGCATACGCTGGTGAGTAACTACTCAGGCCTCCCTCTGTAGGGTGGATATTTGAAGAAGGCCTTCTCTGTGCTTCTGCAGTGACTCACAGAACTGAACCCTTACTGCTTACAGCAGCAACCTGGATAATCCTCCTCCTCTGCCTCAGCCTCCCCACTTCCCACTCACATTTCCTTGGATATTATCCCCCAAATAGCCTGCAACCAAGTTTTCATCTCAGGCTCTACATTTTGGAGCTACTCAGACTAAGCTGAGCGCAAAGTGCAATTAAGGACCATCATTTTTCACCAATAATTGAATTTCTGAATTTATAACAACTTCTCAGCCTTGTTGAGCCAATTTCCAGTTGTGTGATCCTGGACGAATTACTTAGCCACTCTGAGACTCAGTTTCTTCAACTACTTCTTATCTCCCAGAGTTGGGAAAACACAAAAGATAGTTATCTAACATACTTAATCTATAAAAGACAGTCAATACATGTTAGCTACTATTATTATCAATAATAATAATAATTGAACAATGGACAAGAGAATCTTCTTCAAAACGTGAACAACAATTATAGTAAAGAGGACTGGTAATACTTTACACAGCAACTCCTTTTGAACTTTAGTATAATAAATAAGAAGTGTTTCTGGCTTGATATATCCAAATTACAACTAAAAAAGCCCTAAAAAGTGATGAGACTATTTTGAATTTTGCCCAACATGACAACATGTTCAGCCAAATGAAGAATATTTTCTCTCCAACACATCCCTCTCAAGCTGTCAGTGCTCAAATTCCTGTCGGAACTCGTCTTTGGGCTAGGCTTTCAAAGTCAGTTCACATGGAACATTGAGAAAACCAATCTTATTAGTTTATGGTCACAGCTGATTTTGGACCTAAAGTGCTCATAACCAGCTTGATCAAGCACTTGAATCCCCAGGCTCAGCTCTTAATGATCTTTAGCTGTTTCAAATCAAATTTGCTTTCAGTGGAAAAAAAAGTTGCAACCACTGAGGAAATTCAAAAGAACACATCATAAGGGACGGAAGGCAATTTCCAAAAGTTCCCCAAGGTTTGGGACCTAGAAGCCTAGATTCACTGATTTTAGAGCTAGCAGGGATTTGAGAGATCATCAATCCTTCCTCATTATAAATGAGAAATCTGAGAGTGGGAAAAGGCAAGTGATTTGGTAAAGGACATACTTTATAATCAATAGTGGACTCCCACTAGGAGCCTGATTGCCTAGCTCCTAATCCAACATTCTTCTGGCTACACCATGATTTAACATCATCATAGGAAAACGTGTAGCTTTTCAAAGTACCTCCTCTGACATGGATACTGACCATTGAATATGTAAGTTCATAAAGTATTGTCATATATGGTCCTTACTTGGGAATGGGCTGAAGGAAAACTTTAACACATTTGTCACTGATAAAATCAAACTGTGAGCAAAACAGTTGAATGGCTTTCCTTTAGGGTTGGAATCAGGGATAACAACTTTGCATTGGGACACAGATGGATAATGGAATACTAGGCTAGTTGGTTAAGGATCTGTTGCAATATGGCAGTGCCTTGTTTCTATGTCACTGTATTTGTAACGCACACACACACAACCTGCTCCTCTTCCCAAGGAGGAACATTGTCTTCACTTTGATAGAGAAGGAAGGAATAGTAGCCAGATTTTAAGTTTTGTTGAAGCTGCATGAAAGCACAACCTTTGATTATCACTCTAAGATAACCTTGCTTAAAATCTTAAACAGATACACACACAAACACACATACCTTGTCCCATCCCATTTAAAGAAACCTCAGTCCCAGCTGCAAAGACACAGAGAAATAATTGATTATTTTAATTGTGATAATCTAAGGTTTGTGATGCGCAAATTATAACACAAATAGATGATTGTGTTATTTTCATGGGGATTCTCTAGGAAAAAAAGTGCTTTGATAAAAAGTGGAGGTGGGGGAAGGTTAATTATTGGCTAACGTTTTGGGGACACAAATCTGGCCATCGCTGTTTCCTATTAATTGACCAGATTAAGTCAGTCATCATTTGATTTCCATGGTTTCTTTGTTTCAACCACAAGTCTTTTTTTTTCATGCCATAATTACCAGTTACCCGGGCCTCATTCAAGTTCATCAGAAATCACACCATCAGCTCAATTAAAATCACTTCAGTTTAAAAAATGAACATAATAGTAATTATATAATGATATAAAATATTTATAAAACTATATAAACATGCATTAAAAATATATAGTATATGTAATATATGCTGTAATGTTTATATAATTTTATATAAAATGTTCTAATACCAGGCATCATCATAGGTGTCAGGAATACAGAAATTAAAATGTCACAGTCTAAGTGCCTGAGCTGGGTCTGTTCAGCTATGGTCCGATTGTGAATGTTCCAGTCATCCCCAAGAACAAGCTGCCATGGAGAAAGGATGCACTTGCCTCCTCCAAAACCCGTCCTCCTCCAACCACCCACTCTCTCTAAGCCATGAATTTCCTCGTGCCTAGTGGAGCCGTTTATGAAATAACTGTCTCTATTGATTTCTACGTCCAGTACAGGTATGCTTGCTCAGCTGCCCATCTGTTTTCTGCCTCAGGCAAGACCATTGAGAAAAATAAAGAGGCGATACGTGTGTGTGTGGGTGTCTGTGTGTGGAGATGAGGATATGGAGGTGTGTGTATCGCGAGACAGTGTTAAAGGGGGGGAATAAGAATTCAAATCATTCCTGTCTGTTAGGTGAGATGTTAATCTGCAGCACAGAATGTGGCATTTCCCCCAAAAGTCAAGTGGGAGCTTTGCTTCCTGTTTGAGGATTGTCAGGGAGCAGAGTCCACTTGACTTATGGGCAGCAGATCTTGTTCTTCGGTGCCACCACTTGCCAATGCTGTGCCCCTGGCAAAATTGTCTGACCTCTCATCATCATTTTCCTCATCTGTTAAGTAGGTTAATGGCTGGCCGCCCCTCCCATTTCGTAGGGTGGTGTTCAGAGTCCTGTGGGAGAACTCCCAGTGGAGCTCTTTGGAAACTACCAAGCAAGGTACAATTAAAGGCCTAAGTGTATTAGAATGTCTGAGATGAAAGCCGTGGTCTGAGAAGGTGATCAAGGCAATAGTCATCGAGGGACCATCCAATCATGTGGTTCTTTGTGCTGACTCTGACCTCTGGTCTGAGTTCCCCTACGGTAGTCCCCCCTTCCTTTTCAGGTGACTAGCACTCTTGCAGACTATTTATTTTACATTAGACCCGAGAAGCTTTCAGCCTCTGGCGGACTCCACAGACACCATTTCTCCAAAAGGCTTTGAAGAATGATCTATGAAGGACGCTACAAAACATCTCAAGATCAATTGCTGTAATTATCCTCTGAATAATTTTCTGCCATTATTCAGGCTGTACATATTGTACATGAAAGGCTATGTTCAGCCAAACCAGAAGCTTGCTGGGTCCGGGATTTACAGCTTACTGTGTAAGAAGATTTAGAAGGCAACCCCTAGGAAATCCATCTGGAGATTGTTGAGAGGATAAAGGAAAATATAAGTTCTTTTAATCTTAATATTCTTTATGCTCTGCTCATTATGATTAGATATATCTTCTAGTTAAGCCCTCGACAAAAATAGAACTGGCAATGAAAAGACTATTTATTTTCTTTTCTATTGCTAAGGGAAAATAGCATGTATAATAATAATAATAACAACATAAATGCTCCAATGCTTAGCTACTTAGAGAGCCATCCGATGTCTCTCATTTACTAAGTTTAGCGAAAGAACAGAGTTCCTCTCTAGACTAGAACTAAAGGATGGAAAAACACTAGTTGACTTCTTGTCACTTCCCATAATTTGTAGGCACTCAAATAGTCCCTTCCTTTTTAATATATAAGAGAAAGAAAATCATCAAGTTTTCCATTTCTGTCTCCCTCAAATTCTCAGGGGAAGAAAATTGTCTGAAAGAGGCAGGAACACAGGGCCTCTGAGAAAGATCATGAGAGCTTCTTTTCCCATTATTAAGATTATTACTGAGGCAGGTTAAAGGGGCGAATAAAATCCAATATATTTGCTGTTGCATTGATCATTAATATAAACCGGCTCTGGCTCAGATGAGACAGTAAATGCTCCTTTGGTGACCTCCAGCACCCGGGTGATAGGCCATCAGTGGCTGGACAATAATGCATTTTAGCAGTAAATTTCCTCTGAGTCATGGTTGATGGTTCTCTCCCTGAAAAGGCTGTATAAAATCACATCAAGGCAAGAATTGGAACGTAACTAAAGATCCTTTCTGGTATTTTTGCAACCAGATCCAGGAAAAAAAACCAAACAGACTCCAGATTGTTTAGGCAATACGAAAAATGATGTTTCCATAATAGGACAATTCATTTCAAAGGCTCCATTAGTGTCTGTAGGGGTTATTTAGTTGACAACATTGGTTTAGGCAAGGCTGCGAAAATGCCCTGAAATAAAACGGCTTAGATATAGCAGCTGAGGGTCATTACTCTGTAGCCAGGGATGTATGTTCTGGGTCTGAATTCAGCTGGGTGCTCTACTGTCAGTGGAGGAATGTAATAATCTGGCTCATAGACACAGGTGGAGACTGAAGCTTTAAAATCCATAAAGTCAGCCTTCCCTAATCCCCTTTTCCAGGCTTACAATAGATGGGATTTAGGATGACAATGGAAAAGGCTAAAAAATAGGGAAAAATGAAGGGTCATGACATTCCCACTCTCCTACAGGATTTAATACCACTAACTTTATCTGGATTCAAACATCTTGGTAGTACCTGATTTCTCAATGTGCTCACTTTTTCCTCTTTACTTCCCAGGGAATTGTGGAAGTGAAAAAGGAAAAGGGGAGAGTGTTTCATGGTAGAATCATAAGGCTGTTTAGCTTGAAAGGATCTTAGAAAATCCTTTAATCCAATCTAGTTAACCAACAAGCTTGATGGGCTTTTTTTCTCATGTACTCATGGTATCTCTTGGTTAGCACAGGCCCAGCTCACAATAGGAGCTTAAAACATTTTGAACGACTGAATGGTCTTTCTCATTTTATAATATATAAAATATATATATAATATAATATGTAAATTCAGTACCAAAGGGGCTAAACACATTGCCCAAAGTCACAAGGCTAAATAGTGGCCCAATTGAGACTACAACACACATCTCTTGGTTCTTTGCAGAAGGAAAATGGATCTTTAAAGGACCAAAGATTTTATATTATTTCAACATGGCAGTTATAGTTGTCTGCCATGTGGCTATTTCTTTCTGGTTTGGTGTATTTGGTTAAATCTCAGTTTAGAATCTCTATCATGAAACCTAGAGACTCATGACTCTAGCCAAAATGGAAAGTTCTGGAAGTACTTCCAGATTTCATCAGCTGGATTATCTACGTACGTGATTTGTGTATGTGTGTGTCTATAAACATGTGTGTGTGTGTGTGTGTGTGTGCACACACTTGAGAAATTGCTGGCAGTAAGAAAATTCTCACTAGATGGACCTCAGATAATTGCATTGCCAGGTAGGCTGTTATGCTCTCTTGATGTGAAAAGGCTTGGGAATTTTGCTCAATCTCTCAAAGGGCCAGGGCACTCCAAAGCACTGAATAGGTACCAATGCTATCAAAGTGGAAAAAAGCCCTAAAATCTGAGGATAATTGCACACATCAAGCTAATTACCCAGAAGCACTATTAGCTAATGAGATTAGCCAGGAGGCCTGTCCAGCATTGATTAATCAAAGAATAACGCCAATGCACCTGCAGTAAAAAGGCACCTGATTTCTAACAAGAGTTTGCCCATGTTTGGAAATACTACTACACACTATTTTTTGCCATTTTCTTGCTTTATAAGAAGCAAATGTTTGCGTAGATTAATACTCGAAGAGGGGATTACAATGGACTGTAAATCCAATAGTTCTGTTACTCTAGACAAAAAAGATCAGCTTGTGACTCAAGTTTTGCATTAAAAAAGTGGAAAGTCTCATAGTCTATGCTCCTCTAATTCACAAGACTCTGAGAAAGCATTTGTTGAGCTATGCACAGCCTTAGCTCTAAGCAAAATCTTTGGTGCTTAAAAATAGCAAACTAGTCAGAGGCCCTGGTTATGAAATGTCTAGCTGGTATTTCCCTTCTCTTTCATCAGGGGAAAATGCTCACATTAAGGAGAACAGCCGTCAGTTTACAAAGTATAAATAACCTGAAAGAAAATGGCAAATGATTGAATAGGAAAAAAATGCAAATAACACATAATATAGAAAAATATTTCACCTTACTCCTAATTAAAGAAACATAAAAACAACAAAAATCCTCTCACATCTAGAGAAAGAATGTCATTCATTCAACTATTTACTAGGCACCAACATGCACTATAAAGATTCAATAATCATTGCTTTTTGTTAAGGAGAAATTACCAAATAGTCACTATGTAATTTTAAAATTCCTGTATTAAATTGCATTTCATATTTTTTTCTGAATGACTCTGCTTATCCTAGGCCCCAGGAAGGGGATTTTTGGACACGCATTCAAAAATTGATTAGTGTGACTCTATTACAGGATTGTGATATTGATGTGCCAGTCAAAAGAATGCCAGTTGGTAAAATGCTGGGAGAAAGAGTTTATGTTACCACCTATTGGAAAGTAAATTCAAATACTTTTGAACTTCAAAGGCTCTTTGCAGGGAGAAATTAGCCAAGTTTCCTTTGCTTGCATGACAAATTTTATTTCCTACCATGAGGGACATGGTGGAAAGAGCTGATATAGGAATAGTCTGGGACAGTGCTGAGTTCCTTGGACACAGCATCAGAGTCAGGTGTCTCTTAAAGGCCAAGAAGATGCCACGATGGAAACCTGTGTTTCTCTCTTTTTGGGGGCAACAGAAGAGAATTGTCTTCCCAGGATATTTTTTCCCAGGAGCCAATTATGATGCGTGTGTTCTCAGAGTCCATTATAAACTGAATTTTATCCTAGGCAGGGGAATCCTGGAAAAATATTTTAAATCACTTTCTTAAGGATATAATTTGTGCATACCTTTAGGATGGTCTTGATTACACCGTTGTACAATATTCTGTTTACTTTTACCCCTGCTGGAGTATATGTTTGTTGAGAGTGACAGTCTGGTCCTATTTGCAGGAGTTTCCAATACATAGCACAGTGCCTGGAACAAAATTTATGCTCAAAAAATGTTGGATACTTGAGTGACTGATATCTAGAAGCTATCACTGAAGATTATCAGATCCTTTTTCTTTAAGCTACAACTCCACTTACTTTCCTTAGCAATCTCTAATAATTTATCTATTCATTCAACACATATTTACTAAGTGAGAACTCTGAATCGGCCTCTAGTCTAAGTGCTGTGGATATGGCAGTGAAAAGGCAGAGCAAACATCACCGCATGTATGGAGTTTATTTTCTAGTAGGGAGAGACAGATGGGGATAAATGCCGCGGAAAACAATGAAGCTGGGACAGAGGAGTATCATTGTTGGGGGCGTGTGTGGTGAGGAATGAAAATATCTTAGTTTCTGTTAGTCTTCTTTCAAGAAAAAAAAGGGAAGGCTTGGAAGTCTAGATGGATAAAAACAAGTTTATACTTAAAGGAAATGGCCAAGTATAAAGACAAGAGCAGCCAGCCAGTAATACCCTGACAAAACGTGTGAATTATCAAACTCTTATGTCTCCTTCTGTTGTCTTTCTACCTGGCCACCTTCCTTAGATTAAAGGCTTGACTTCATCTCTTTGGACCTGCAAGATACCTCCTTTCCCTGGAATACTGTTAGTATCTGTTCACAGGGCTGCCCTGGCTAAGCTTCTTTTTTTTTTTGAGGAAGATTAGCCCTGAGCTAACATCTGCCTCCAATCCTCCTCTTTTTGCTGAGGAAGACTGGCCCTGAGCTATCATCCATGCCCATTTTCCTCTACTTTATACATGGGATGCCTGCCACAGCATAGCTTGTCAAGCGATGCCCCGTCTGCACCCGGCATCCAAATCGGTGAACCCCAGGCTGCCAAAGCCAAACATGTGAACTTAACTGCTGAGCCACCAGGCCAGCTCCCTGGCTAAGCTTCTAGCATGACTTCGCCATCATGCAGTTCCTCATGAACAGAACTGCTGCTGGCTCCTGGGCAAACTCCCAGTACTAGCAGAGCATGCCCTTGGATTCCATTTTTGACGTGTTCCATCATGATAGATAATGATATCAGCCTTCTCCTGAGAAGTATGTAATATTAGTCTAATTTTTCTTAGATGCGGAGGTAAGTCATGACATTGAGGTGTGCGATCTGAGAGTGCAGGAGCCCATTCTCAAATATTAGTCATTTTTGTGACAAAATTCATGCTCTCTTCCTTGCACCATACTTCCTTACCAGAAACTTAGAGGGGAAGTAGGTGCACAAATTATGTATAAAGGAAGGGGGAAAAGTAGAATGATTCTGAAGACAAACTTGGCTGATTTACATTTATGCCAAAGGCTAGGCCTATATAAACTTGTCTAGCTCACTTATGCTTTCCTACTATAGTGGACATAATGTTTTTCATGATCCTGTAACTTTATGTTCATTCCCACAAATTAATAGATCTTTAACTCTTCCCAATGGAACAAACAAGATGCTTGATATCAACTTACTTCATGTTTCTTATTTGTAATACGATGCTTTTTCTTAAAAGAAAAATTCTTGAGCTAATACATTTGTGTTGGGGACTTTTTCTAACTTATGAAGGTGGACTCTCACAGATTGCAAGGCCCCTCTGTGCAGAATCTAAGCTTTGAGACAATCTGTAATGAAAATTGTGAAGAAAAAACAAAGGCATTTTTTATTATTTATTTGACCCTATCCCTCAGGTCTCTTCAGATATTTCACAGGGAAGAAATTGGCATGTACTTACTTTCGATCAGTCTCCCTGACCCTGTTGTGTGTCTCTAACATCTGCATTTACTGTACTTGGAGAAGAGGTTAAGAGATCAGAAATGTGGAAATTAACCTGCCAAGAATGTAAGGTAAATACAATCAGAACTGGGAAAAGAAAGCAAAAAAAAAGTCCAACAATGAGAAAAGAACAGACTGTATTTGGGTATTGTTGCTGCCTTCGAAAATTTGGAATTACTACTTGGAAATGCCTTCAACAAGGGCAATAAAAACATGTCAGAGATGTAAAACATCAGCCCGCTCCCCATACCTGCTTTTGAAAATTGCTCTTTGATTGAATCTGCAGGGAACAGCAGAGGCAAGGCAATGGGCCTTGCACAATGAAACACTTAAATATGATTGAGGAAAGGCCAGCATTTGAGGATCTCGTAGTGAAGAATTTATCACAGTGTTTTAAAAAGTGGATAAGAAGTGGAGGTGGTGGGATAGGGAGAAAGGAAGGAGAAGGAGGAAGTAGGTTGGTAAAGGTGGGGCTGGGGATATACAAGAGCAAAGAATGGAGAAAAACATTTTTGGAATAAAATAAAATACCCTCAGGTCAGATTCCTTTATATAAACCTTTGGGGACCCAATAAAAAGCTCCGACTAAATGAAAGTGTTACCAAAGCAGATGGAGAATAACATCAGAAAATCAAATGACACATTTAAAAGGGCAAAACATCAATATTACCTAAAGAACTGATCAAATGTGTCATTTTGAAATGCACACCAAAGCAACAAAATCATGAAATGCATTAAAACGGTGAACTGGGGAATGGAGAGTGGGCGCTTGGTTGACTCCCGCCATGCAGAAAATCAGACGTTATGTGCTGGAATACATGAATATAAAGGGAGGCAGGTTGTTTCTGTACACATTTAGAAGTTGTCAAAAAAATATCAAAATGATGGGCCATGCTAAGAGATGCATTTGTTCCAGCCAGGGGGATGTCAACGGGTTTCCTAGACAGACGTCCCAGCGCTCTGCCTCGTCAAGCATTCTCTGCCTCTGAGCTATGGTATCTCTTTGGAGGAGCCTTCACAGGTGAGAGGACCCCAGGCTCTGCCTATGAGCTCAGGACAAGAATATGATGTGGTTTTTTTTTTTTTTAATTTTCATGTATGCATGTGAAATCTTTTATTTCTTTTTTTCTTTTTTACTTTTTTAAAATTAAGATTATGATAGTTAACAACCTTGTGAAATTATAGCTGTACATTATTATTAGTCATGTTGTAGGTATACCACTTCACCCTTAGTGCCCTCCCCCACCCCCGCTTTACCCTGGTAACCACCGATCGGTTCTCTCTGTCTATATGTTAACTACCACCTATGAGTGGAATCATACAGAGTTCCTCTTTCTCTGTCTGGCTTATTTCACTCAACATAATACCCTCAAGGTCTATCCATGTTGTTGTGAATGGGACGACTTTGTCCTTTTTTATGGCTGAGTAGTATTCCATTGTATATATATACCACATCTTCTTTATCCAATCATCAGTTGCTGGGCACTTAGGTTGGTTCCACGACTTGGCTATTGTGAATAATGCTGCGATGAACATAGGGGAGCATGGGACTTTTGGAATTGCTGATTTCAGGTTCTTAGGATAGATACCCAGTAGCAGGATGGCTGGGTCATAAGGTATTTCTATTTTTAACTTTTTGAGAAATCTCCATACTGTTTTCCATAGTGGCTGCACCAGTTTGCATTCCCACCAACAGTGTGTGAGGGTTCCTTTTTCTCCACAGCCTCTCCAACATTTGTCACTCTTGGTTTTGGATATTTTTGCCATTCTAACAGGCGTAAGGCGATATCTTAGTGTAGTTTTGATTTGCATTTCCCTGATGATTAGTGATGATGAGCATCTTTTCATGTGTCTGTTGGCCATCCGTATATCTTCTTTGGTATGATGTGGTTTTTAATAGCGGGGTGACCAGCTTATCTGTAGGTGTCACCCAGCCCTAGTAGACTTGTCTGCAGCAAAACTCTAATCATATTGACCAGAGAGCTGAGTCAGAGAAGCTAAATGTAAGCTCTGTGTTGTCTGGATTAGGATAGTGGCTGTATGTTAAGACAGCACACCAGCAACCTATCATGAAGTATACACATTCTCTGAGGATTTTGAAAATGTTGCCAGCAATCTCCGCTAGGACTTATAAAAACTTAGAAAAGTCTTGTTGGGTGCAGGGCTGGAAGGAAGAGGGAACGGGCCTCCAGTTCGTGGTTTTCATCATATGATGTACCTGCTTCTGCCTATAGAATGTGGTAGGTAAGAGCAAGGGCCTTAGAATCACATTGACATGGATTTAATCATGTCTTTGTCACTTATAAGCTACAAGAATGTAAGCAATTTTCTAAATCCCTCCAAGCCTCAGTTTCCTCATCTCTAAAATAGAGATAATAATGGCAAATATCTCATGGGAGTCAGTGCAAGGATTAAATAAAATAATGTGTATAAAGGATTTAATAAGAGTGTGTTGTGTGTTTAATAAGTGTGTGTTGACCTGATAGATGTGCAATGCGAAGCCCATGTATAGCCCACACGTAGGTCATGTAGAAGACAGGGAGACACAGCCTCTCTGGTGACGAGCTTTCAAGTTTTGGAAGAGTGTATAGTAGTATAGAGGGCTGTTTATTGTCTTCAGAAATATTGAATTAATTCAAGTCCCTCAGGAAGATCAATGAAATTGAGGGGAAATGACCTAACTACTTTCAATATAAACTAGAAATATCTTTTAAAGGATTCCTATGAAATCTATGAAAAAAATTTTTAAGTGTTTCTTATTTCTTAGTAATAAGAGAAAATTAGGGAAAGGGAAGAAGAAGGAGAAAGAGAGCAAACATATTTGGAAACTCTAAAAGAAAAGAACAGTTCCTGTAGAAAGGAAGCAGATGATCTGTGTCTGTCAAATTTTAAGCTTCCCTACTTCAGAAGTTGGCAGAGACACTAAAGGACCAAGGATTCCATGACCATTTTCATGAGGTTCCACTAGGACATCGAGTCTGTAACTCTGGGCGCTCCAGATTCATCCAGATTGAGGAATATGGTCTGATTAAGAAATCAAGACTAGAGATCTGACAACAGGTCAGAATACGTTTGGCTAGGATGACCAGGAGGCTGTACTTACAGGAAACCAGGCTGCAAGTGAGGGAAACAACATATCTCTAGTAACGTGGTGTCTTTGCCTAAAAGATGCTTCGTCTGGCCATCTGCAGAGCTCACTCCCTCCCTTCCTTCAGATCGCTGCTTTGATCAGCATTTCAGCATTCCAGCAAAGCCTTTCCTGACACCACATCTAAAACAGTAATGCCACGCCCACCCCAAAGCACCTATCATCCTCCTTCTCTAGCACGCAACACTGTCTGGCATATTATACATCTCCTTGCCTGTTGGTTAACTATCACTTTCTGGTAGGTGGAAAGATGGCTCCCTAAAAGGTATGCATATCCTAAACCCTAGAATCTCCGAATATAGCTTATACAGAAAAAGTATCTTTGCTAGTGTGATTAAGTTAATAATTTCTAGTTGGGGAGATTATCCTGGGTTATCAGAAAGGACCCTAAATGCAATCACATGTATGAAAGGGAGGTAGAGGGAGATTTGACACACTTAGAAGAGACCAGGTGAAAACAGTGCAGAAAGTGATTTGAAGATAGTGGCCTTGAAGACTGGAATGATGTGGCCACAAGCCAAAGAGTGCCAGCAGCCACCAGAAGCTGGAGGAGGCAAGGACTGGATTCTCCCCTGGAGCCTGTGGACGGAGGGAGCACGACCCTGCTACCACCTTGACTTCTGACTTCTGATCTCCAGAACTATGAAAGAATACAATTTCTGTTGTTTTAAACCATCAACTTTTGATAATTTATTACAGCAACTGCAGGAGGCTAACACACTCTCCTTCTCTGGAATGTAATACCCAAAAGGAAGAGGACTTTTTCTCCTTTCTTCTCTATTCCATCCTCAGTCCCTAGAACTAGGGCCTCGTACATACTAAATGTTGAGTATTTACATTTGCTGAAGGAATGAATGAAGAAAAGGCTCCATGTCTCATGTGGATCCTAAGGTTCTGTCTATTTGCCCCTCTAAAATAAAATACTTGTCAGCAGTTGACATTTGAAGAGCCCAGAATCCGCCAACATCCACTCAACAATTCACTCATGACACAGCTAGCCCTCCTAAAAGAATCTTTAGGTACGTCTGTAACAGGAAGGTCTTGCCCAATTAGTATGTGGTGCCTCTGACTCTAGACACCAGGACTTTTGCCCTCAAGCCTAAAATTCTGTCCAATCTGGCTCACCTAGCCTCATTTAGATGCAGAGGAATTCACAGGGCTGGGATAGAACCAAGGCTACTTTCCACAGGAAACACACACTAACCAGTCTTATTTCTTTACAGTCATACTTCTTCTATCATATCTCCAAAAGATTTCTATGGTAACAGTCAAGGCCAGCTGCTACCACCCAAGGCTGATTCTGCCAATAATAGATTAGTATAATGCATGTAGCTAATAGGGCTTATGCTGTCATAATGTGGCAGGACTAGATAGATCTCTGTAATAAAACCTAAGAATCTCTTGCATTTATATATTGCTTTGACTTTCTAAGTGTACTCACATCTGTTATGTCATTTTCTCATTCCAATGCCCCTGGGAGAGATGGATCCATTCAGGATAATGCTCCTTTTATTCAGATGGAAAAACTGGCAGGACTGAAGAGTGCTCCAGTGATGCCCTCCCAGCAAGTGGACATAGTCATTGCCCTCCTAAGTCACAGCACCTTGTTAGGATCCAATATGTAAGTTGGTGTCCTAGAAAAGTGTAAAGAGGATTACCCAAATGATGAGTTACTCTTATGAACCATTCCTTACTTTAGAATGAAAAATGAAATTCTGGCACTCTTGCCTGAAAAATTGTAATTGCCTTTCCCACCCATCCCTAAGCTCTGTGCCCATCCCTCTTCTCTCCTTTCCTTGGCATGTGAACTTAATATTTCTACCAAATGAGTCAACCAGAACCGGGCTGCTAATTTATTAAGCAAATGTGAAAAAAGGTCAGTAAACTATAGTTGTAACCAATATTAAAATGAAAACAACAAAAATCTCGGTTTTATAAGCTGAAGCAATCAGAGAGAGAAAAAAATAGGACATCTACAGCATCAGCTGTTTTCTCCAGTCCTTCTATGATCTGTTCAGAGGAGCAAAAATAAATGACAACAACGCAGAGTGAGCCACAATAGTCAAAACCAGACTTGAGGGAGATGGTTCATTTCGTTTCTACATAGTTCCCAAAACACATTGAATGTTGTTTGGAGAAATGTGGGAACTGTGCCAATGGGAATATCTTGCTCATCAAACTTATTAAGTGCCATTATTCCAAAATTACATTCCCTGCTTCTTTTTTAGTGCAAATTGAGCACCTTTAAAAATGGAGGCAGAACTCTCACACCTTTTTAGAACAAAATAAGATATTGCTCTTATAAGCCATTTATTCCTAATTACACAATTACTTTATCCTGCAGCACTTGCTGAAAAAAGACTGTAAGACAAATAACAGGCTGATTTAAGTTATTTTATTTCTTTTTATGGAAAAAGTTAACAATCCAATTTCTTTTCCCTCTAGAATTTAAAAATGTTAAAGCATAACAAGTGTTTCCCATTTCTGGATAATAAAATAATGATGTAATTAACAATTAAACAGCATAGCATCATAAGTTGTTAAATCTACTTGTGAATAGAAGTAAAAGTAACGCTATTTTAAGGAAATTTAGAACAGGAGATAATTATTATCTAGCCAAAAATAGGAATTAAATTCTCCCCAAGAGTATGCTACTCTTGGTGGGCTGCTTGGCACTTTTAAAAAGTTGCTCTGGTGGCTGGCCAGGTGGTGTGGTGGTTAACTTCATGTACTCCACTTCCATGGCCCAGGGTTCACAGGATTAGATCCCAGGCGTGGACCCACACATTGCTCATCAAGCCATGCTGTGGTGGTGTCCCACATACAAAATAGAATAAGATTGTCATAGCTGTTAGCTCAGCACCAATCTTCCTCAACCGAAAAAAAAAAAAGGAAGAATGACAATAGATGTTAGTTCAAGGCCAAACTGTTGTCAATATACCTCACCAAAAAAAAAAAAAATTGCTCTGGGGGACAGCCCTGTGGCCTAGTGGTTAAGTTCTGTGTGCTCCACTTTGGTGGCCCAAGTTTGGTTCCTGGGCATGGACATACTTCACTCATTGGCAGCCATGCTGTGGCAGCAACCCACATACAAAATAGAGGAAGATGGGCACAGATGTTAGCTCAGGGAAAATCTTCCTCAAGCAAAAAGAGGAAGATTGGCAACAGATGTTAGCTCAGGGTAAATCTCCCTCAGCAAAAAAAAAAGGGGGCAGCCCCATGGCTGAGTGGTTGAGTTCGTGTGCTCTGCTTCAGCGGCCTGGGATGTCACTGGTTTGGATCCCAGGGCACAGACATGGCACTGCTCATTAAGCCATGCTGAGGTGGTGTCCTGCATAGCACAACCAGAACGACCTATAGCTAAAATATACAACTGTGTACGGGGGAGCTTTGGGGAGAAGAAGAAGAAGAAAAAAAAGAAAATTGGCAAGAGTTGTTAGCTCAGATGCCAATCTTAAAAAAAAAAAAAAAGTTGCTCTGACTCTGGGACCATTAAGGCTGCAGACAGAGCCGGGTGCAGTCTGGAGGAACACTGTGCTTCCAGGGCTTTAGGTTTACTCCCTGTCACCTGCTCCTCCTGCTGCCTCTCCTCGGACACGGACACTGCTGATGGTGCAGTTTCTTCAGTGGCTGCTCTAACAACAGGCTAGAGAGCACAAGCTGGCCTGGGGAGGAATGGGGTCCATCTCTTTTGCAAAGGAGTCTGCGGCCACCCCTTGCCTAGACCATTGGGCAGTCTCCTGACGGTCTCCCTGTCTGCGGGCGTGCCTCCTTTCAACCGGTCCTCCCCACAGCAGCTAAAGAGGTCTTTCTAAAATGCTGATCTCATTGCTTCTTGATTAAACCCCTTCAAGGATTCACCTTCCTCCAGGATCACATCCAAATGCCACAGGATGGCATTCAAAGATCTTTGAATTTTGCCCAAACTTGTCTTTCTAGGTCCCCTCCTGCCATTCCTCACTAAATATCTGGTGCTCAAGCTACATGGATGGCAAAGATTTGCATACCTCTGCTCTCTCTGGCTGGGAACATCTTCTTCCATGATCTCTCCTGGCAAAGCCCACTCATCCTTTGATTCAAAGCTCACCTCGTGCATTTCACAGCACGTAACTTACTTGGCTCACCGGATACTTTTTAACTAATTGTGGAGAGAAAAGAATTAGCATTTCTTCCAAGAGCATTCTTCTTCCCCTATTAATTACTTGTCCTGTTTTTTTCACTCGTTTTCCTATCTCTTTGATCTTTTTTTCCTTTCCCTTTTTATTTCCTTTTAGCAGAGGGCAAGAGGAAAGCAAGGCATGTGCAGTTGGGGAACCTGTGGTGAAACCAGTTGCTATATCTGCCTCTACTGGAATTTCTTCTTCGCTGTTGAATGCATCTGCCTCCGCGGCCTGGATTGTGACAGCTGTTTAATAAACCACATCAGCAGTGCATGAGGCTCAGGACAGAATGAAAGTGAGAACCTCGTATTCCATTTCAACTCTGCTGATAACCTCTGAATTCTATTATTCACCATTTTAATACAACCTTTATTATTTCCCCTAACACCCACCTCTCGTTTCCTTCTTCCCTTTGGTGTAGTCAAAGGGCCTTTTGCTCTGGGGTTGGTGGCTTTGTACAGGCAGCCTCTATTCATATGCATAAGCTTACAGCTGCTCCAACACCTTAGAAATCTGATCAGTCTCCCCCTCTCCCTCCCCCTTCTCAAAGCTTTGTAATATCTTTGCTTGGCAGAGAAAAAGGCCACATCTCTTAGCTGCTTCTGCCCTGCCTGTCCCCATTCAATCGTGGCGATGCATTATAGTCGAGTGTGGTTATCCTTTCAAGGGTCTTGCATATTCCCACTCATTGAAAAGAGAGGTGTGGGGTGCAGGAAAGAAGAGGGGATGGTGCTTGCCATGACTGAACACTATGGAAAGCGGAGCTTATGAAGCAGACCTTGCTTATAACTGTGCTATCTTCCAGACGGCGAGAAACGCATCTTCACGTTTTACAATACAAGAGATGGGAAGGTAATTTCAAGGCAGAGAATTACCCCCAAGAAGTGTTTTATTTTATCTGGGCACATAAAGGCAACTTGACTGCCTCTCCTGGGGTGGGGCTGACAAAGCCAAATCTCCCCCAGCAAAGAATTTGTGCAGGAGCAATGTGCAGCTTTAGGAAACACTCGTTTTGGCTGCCCCATCCAAACTCTCAGGTATCTATCATTTTTTGCAGATCGCAGCTGAACCGGCCTGAACAGAGTGCCAGATTGCTGGTGGAGGCCCGGCTCCAGTCAAGTGCTGGCATCTCATCCAAACAGGTTGAAATTAGGTTTCAAAACTACCTGTGAGAAAGAAAGATGAGGTGGAAAGTCGCTGATGCGAGCAGAAATACTGCAGTGATAGCTGATTGGGGAAGGAGTGGAGGCAGGCTGAGCTGCTTAAAACACTCCGAATGTGCTGCTCTTTGAAGCCTGTGGCTCCCTTGTCTCCCTCAACTCTCTCTTTTATTAACTTAGCCTCTTTTATGAATACTTTAATAAAACTAACTATTTTCGACCCTGTGCGGGGAAGATCATAAACACTCTTGCTTTAGAAAAATAATAACTTAAGGTTCCTAGAGTATCCAGAAGAAAGGAGTGAGGAGGGGAGGGAGGAGCCATAAATGGTACCACCTACGGGCTCTGTTATAAGGGGTCATATGTAAGCCGGGCATGAGGTCCCTTCTGAAAATTCGAATGAAACCACATGAAAGAAGGCGTACCATTTTAGGCCTAGGAAGGAAGATAATCCTTTATGACTCCTAATTTAGCGTATTTATGTCCAGCGACTTATCATCTAATCCCTGAGCTTTGCCTGGGTTCACAGGAGTCCGATCTTACTCGGTGAGTAGAATGAAGTTGACGGGCGAGACAGCCTCATCTGCAAGCTCACCATCCATTCTAACTGCAGGCCACCCAGAGACCCTGAGACCCCTTGGGAGAGTTAACAAAGGAGTTGTTCTCTCTCTCTGACACCCTACATCCAGTCCATCAGCAAATCCTGTTGGATCACTTTCAAAATGTATTCATAATCAATCCACTTTTATTGTCTCTTCTGTTATCATCCCATGTGTGGTCCAAACCACCTTTGTCTTTCACCATATTACTGTAACAGCCCCTACCTGGCCTTCTGCTCCCATTCTTGCTTCCAGCCCGGACTCCACACTTCTGTTTGTTCTCCACGGCAGAGCCCTAGACGTCTCATGAGGTTTCCCACTGCCGCCACGGCCCTGCCCAGATCTCCCGCTTCACTCCTTGCAGCGTGTACATACAGCCCCTCATTCCCTGTGATTCAGCTACCCTGGCCTCTTGGAGCCGCCTGTGGGGAATGGCAGGACTGCCCCCACCTCAAGGCTTTTGCCGTCCCCATCCCTATTTCCAGAACATTCTCCAGATATCCTCATCACTCACTTCCTTCAAGTCTACCCAAATGTTACCTCCTCGGCAATATTTTCCTTGATTATCCTGTCAAAACTTGCAATGGCCGTGCCTGCATTCTCTGTCCACCTTGACTACTTTATTTTTCTCCTCAGCCCGTATCCCAGTCTAACATACTATATATTTAACTCCTTCTAATTCCCTGCCCTGTTCCATGAAGGCAGGATTTTTGTCTGTTTTGTTCGTTGCCGTATCTTTAATGCCTAGAATAGTGCTTAGCACATAATAGGGACTCAATACATATTTTTGGAAAGGATGAATATTATGCCCATTCTTTGGTCAAAATTCTGAAAAATTGGAGTAAAGTTTGCTTCAGTATGGCGAGCAGATCCCCGCTGGGCTGTAGGACCCAGCTCCTCCTGGGACATGAGTGTGTGATCGTCAGGGCAAAGAGTTTTTGAGAACACATGCAGGAATGCCAGTCAACCACTGGCCCAGACTGTGGGAAGCTGGTCTCCAAGTTTGAAGGGAGAATATAAAAGGGAACCGTACCCACCGTAGCCTAATCCTTCATGCTAGTGAGAAGGTGCCTCTGAATGGTTGACTGGAAATCCTGCCTCAACTCTACAGCATCATTCCAGGTCAAAAAGCAGCCACTGTAAAGAAAATGAGCGTTGCCACTCTGGGTTTTCTGCTCTCACCTTTTCTGCTCTGTTCTTGTCACCATAGGGGTCCTCAGAGTGGCAGATGCAGAGAGCAACGAGGGGAGAATCAGCTGTTGAAGGATAGATGTGAAGCCACTCAGAAGAAGATTTCATAGCATGGATTCCCATGGCTTTAGTGGGAGCGCTCAGACCTCAAGGACTGTGTATTATTAATCATCCTGCCTTGGCCACATTCCCTTAATGCTCAAGTGGCCTGGATAAAATGTGTCACATCTACATTCTACCATCTGAACCCAGTGATGATTGTCATAGCTCTAATGGAGTGGGCACAGTGGAGACATCTATACCCTGGGCCCACCCTAGACTTAGGATATACATTGGAGCTTCTCCACCTGCTACTCTTGGAAATCAGAATTGATGAGTGGAGCTGTCCAAACTCTCTTTCTATGTCAATACAAGACTTCAGCCTCTGATCCAGCCTGGGGTTCCAGAAGTCTACAGTGGACGCAGGAGTGATATGGTACCAGGCCTTAAGGGCAGGGCTTAAAACTAAGAGCTACTCAAAAAAGACAGCATCCATGGGTGGGAATGGTAACCAAAGAGAAAGTTAAGATGTAAATGGTCTAGAGGTGACAACTGGGTAAAAGAAACATCAATAAGAAGCAACCAGGTTTGAAGGGCGAGTGAAGAAGACAGAAACCTAGAGCCTGCAGCTCCTGCAACCTCTCTTCTGGATAGTTGGGGAAAGGGACCTGTTAAATGAACTAAGAATATTCAGACACAAATAGGCAGGTCTTAGTTAAGTTTGGAACAGATTTAATGGAAGATATAGAGTTTGCATTATTTTAAAAAATAGGCTAAAGTAAGTATCCGTAAAAATAACTCATCCAGAATTTTCTCAAAACCCTCTCTTTTTCTTTTTTTAAGGTAAATAGACAAGCTCATTGTATGTTTGGAGCATAACCTACTGTTTCTCTTTCTTGGTCAGCTCTGCCTCTCTTTCAGGCTGGACACACTCATGGACACCAAAGCCATGGCTGCCAGCCCTGTCTGCAGTGGACAAGAGCTGGAGTGAACACATTTGGAGACTCGAGCTAACAGAATTTTAAAGCTACCCAAATTGTGGCGTATCATCCTTACTTTAAAATTGACTATTCTGCTTCTCTCAGCAGATTTCAGCCTCTTTGCTGAGTGCTTTAGAGTTTGCAGAGCACTTTCACATACATCGGCTCATCTCATCCCTGTCCCTCTGCTGAGCAGTAGGGTAAGAGAAAGGGGTGACTTCAGATGAATCCCGAAACATGACCTATTTGGTCCCCATTCCATCTCTTATTGATTGAACCAAACATTTTTCCCTTAAAAGAGATTCACTGATTTACAAAACTAGATCCATTAAAAACAGTCATCCCTACCTTCCGGCCGTAGGATAGAGCTCTTCAGTTAAACAGGCAATTCTTGGGGGCAGGAGGTAGAAGAAAGTGTGACAAGGACATCCTGTTCACCCTTGCAAACTCGATCTCTGCCTTCTTCTCCCTTCCCTCTGAACTCCCAGCTGATCCTCGGCGAGCACATCCTGGTATGTTCTAATCTTTCTTTTTTATTTACCAGATAGAAGCTAATGGAGGCTCCCTTGATTGAATTTTGTGCTTATGGTTCCCCAGGTGAGATTATAAAACCTGAGTAGGTTGAAATAATACCACCTCTGGTGCACTAGCCACGATTTGATGGGATCTTAGAGGGCTTTCAGGCCTAAGTCTACAGTCACGTGATGGAGCATCTAATTCCTACAACCCTCCTGCCTTTCTCATCCCACACCAAGGCTTCCCTGAATCCCTCCCACTCACCGCCTCACCCCAAGGAGGGTGTGACTCAAATCTTCCAGGCCTCCCAGGCTTGGAGACACACAGGGAGGCACCTGCTTTCCTGCAGCGCCCTCGAGGTTTGTCTGGCAGATACAAGCTTCCTGAGAGCTCCAGCCACCGCACAGTGGCCTCTCCCTCCTTTGCACCAGTGCCCCTTGTCAAGGTCCTCAGCCCCATAGGCTGCTTCACTGCTGTTTCAGATGCAGGCACCATCTGTGGAATGCCAGCGTTTATGCCAGAGGTTGTCTCTGTGAGCAAGGCTGAGCTCTGCAGGAGTCAGGACAATGCCTCTCTCCTCCATTTACTGTCATCTCTTCTTACTTGGGGACACTGAGAGTGCTTCTTGTCCTTCTGCCCTGATTCTGAAAGCCCACATCAAATAGTCTCTCTGGACTCTAACATGGTCCATGGCGTTGGGTGGAGGGAAGACACTCCCTACCGCACCACATCTCTGACCCCTGAAACAGCTTTCTCCGTAACAAGCCTCCCCCTTTTCTCATCAAATCACTCATCAGAGCTTCTGCCTGAGGAGTGACCAGCCCCACCCACCCAGTCAGGGAGCCAGCTTGCTGCAATGCTGTCTCAGGGTTCCGCAAAGATTCACACACCTTCAAACTGCAAAGCGTTCTTTTCTCTCTGAGATGATTGCAAGACTGCTGAGTACCTGGTTCCAGGCAGGTGATGGAGAAAGGGGACTCCGGGGAAGCAGAACCCTTGCCACCTCTATCCCCCACCAATGATTCGTAAATCAGCACACTTTCAGATGTGGGCACCAGCTCTCCCACACGCATTACCTCTCTTGCGTCTTCCTTGCTTTGTTGTAAGCTGAGTCACCCTGGCCTCCAGGCTTGTCCCTTTCTGAAAGGATCAGTCCAAGGCCTGAGTTTGGGCTTACTTAAAGTAGAAAGTTCTAGCTCCTGGAACTAGGTTCTCCAAACAAACAAGAAAAGCTCATGTAATTTCAGTTCTCATTTGTGGCCTGCTGTCTTGCTTAAGGCTCTCTTGAGAATCCTATGTAAGTCCTGGCCCCATCTCCTTCTTGTAGGAAATATATTCATCTTCAGAAGTTCCTAAGACTTTGAGAATTTATTATTTTTGGTTTGCAAATGTACACAGAAAAGGCTAAGGACAAACCAGGCAAGTAAAAGGTCTGGTGTTGCCAAAATGGAAACTGTAGAAAAATACAAAATAGTAATCTTATTGAAGCATGTTTTTCCTCTACCAAAGCATACCGCTCCCATCCACGAGGCATCTTAGGTGCATGATAATTTGCAACAATGATATTGTTCATTAGAGGCCAAGTGGAAACCAGATGGTCTAGCAGTGAGCTAACTAAGGAAGGCTCCTTCCTAGCAGTCCTTCAGAGGGATGCATTCCTGCTCGGCTGTGGCTTATCCATGTTGATTCACTGTTATATGGAAAGCAGATGAAAGAGTGGAATATCACCATTTCTATGAAGAGGAAAAAAAGAAATCAATACGTTAGCAGTTGTAGTATTGTATCTCTTCTTTCTGCTTCCTTATAAAATCAGTAGAAAAATGACATTCCTTATGCCTCCATGCAGGTGCTACAATGGGCAGCCCTCACTTCCCAAATAGAGCTCCTGTCCTTAAGTCCAAGGTGGAAGTCACTTAAGAACTTTTTGCCCTTGATTCTGATCCTTTCTCCTGTCAAAGCAACGGTGACATTAACAAGTGTGCACAGAGGGGGGCTCTGTGCCAATTAACAATTTCTCATTAGCTTAATGAGGGGACACATGTTTTTAATCACAGCTAAGAAAGTGGAGTGATTGAAGAATTGATTCTGAGCTTTCAAAGCATCCCTGTCAGTGCATGGAATTTAATTCTGCAGATGTGCTTGAAAAGAGACAGAGGTAGAAAGAAGCAGCCTTAAATGACATGGCCTCGCTAAACGAAATCAGAGAACACCAGGTAAACAGACTAAGTGTTTCCATTTTGGATCTGAGACAATCTTTTTCAGGCTGTCTGAAGCAACGAGGGTCTTGCCCTCTCTATTATGTTATATGAGATATCCGAGTGGGACAATTTTCTTTTCCTTTCCACTAACTCTTTATCTAGGTTCTAAGTAAACAGATCTGATGGTTGCGGAGATGTTCAGATAATGTGGGTAGTTTAGATGCAGCTTGGGGGGCTGACGGTTGTTCCAGTTGAATTGACTGTAAAATTTGAACTTCATGGGTTACGTGGGAAGTCTGAATTTGCAGAGTCTGTTCACATCAGAAAATGGTTTAATTTATGGTTTTGCATGCTTGTAATCTGAAGATGGGGAACTGTCATGGTCGATATATCACCCAAAGGGCCACTCATTCAGATCATGTAATCCATGGGTGAGTGTTGAAAGAATTTGTACTACAAATGGCATTGACTTAAGTGTCTGTATTGTTTCTGGCTCTATGCAATGTAGTAAAGTCGTGATCTCTATCATTTAAGAACTTAATAGGCTAATGTTTCACTAATTATATTTTAATAAAGTATGCACACACATTCCTTCTTTGTAAAATGCAATCTTTGCTGGTATAATACTTCTGAAATTAATTTTTTCCTGATTGCAAAAAGCGATAGATTTTATGTGCAGAAAAATTGGAAAATACAGTAAAGCACAAAGAAAAAGTCTCACCTACCCAGATATAATCGCTATTTGCATTAATGTGTATAATCTTTTTTACTTTACATATTTTCTAATAAAATGAGATTATACTGCACTTATGGCCTTAAAACATGCTTTTTCACTTACTATATCATCATTATCTCCTCACATCATTAAGTATTCTTGTACAACATGATTTTTAATGACTGCATAGTATTTCAGCTCATAAATTCGTCTTATTTATGATAGAACATTTGCATTTTTGTTATTATAAGCAAGGATAAAGTGGCTATACTTGAATATAAACTTTTTCAATCATCCATGATTATCTCTTTAGAATAAATTTCTAAAGGTAGAATTGCTGAGTCAAAAATTATGTACATTTTGTAGACTTTTGAAGATATTGTCAAGTCACTCCCCAGAAAAGTTATATCTACCCATTTACATTCCCGGAACCAACAATATAGGAAAGAGAAGTAAAGTTTAAAAAAAAACTAAAGTAGGAAAAAATCATATCTCACCATTAATTTTACTTGTAACTTTGATTACCAGTGAGGTTAGATATTTTCTCTCATAGTTATTAATCATATTTCTTTTTGTGAACTGTCAAATCATATCTTTCTCTCAATTTACTCCTGGGATATTCATCTTTTTAATGTTCACTAGTGAGAGTTATTACATATTAAACATATTAGACCATTTTCACATATCCTTAAAAATATTTTTTTCCAGCTTGTTACTGATTTCCCCCCATTTATGGTATATTTTGTTATTTACATAAAATTTTAGTGTTATCTAAGTTAAATCTATTATTTTGTTATGGTACTCTCTTTGCTATAATATTTGGAAAATTATTCCCCATTCTGACATTTTAGATTCACTAATATTTCATATTTTCATTTTTTACTTTTTAAAATTCATCTGTAATTTAGTTTTGTACACTGCATAGGTCGTAATTTCTTTCTATTTTGCTTTTTCTTTGCAAACTGCCAATTGAGCCAACACTATTCATGGAATTATTCAGCATTTCCCTAAATGTGTTCCTTGGAACAGGAATTCTTCAGGATTCTGGAGAAAAAAACAGTTCCTTCAAATACATGTATATTTAAGAAACGCTGAATAATCTATTTCCTCATGAAGATTCACAGAGCTTATTTCCATTTAAAGGCTTCAAGAAGTCCTGAGGTAAAGATACATATTTTATCTTGCTTTATCTAGAGTTACGCATTTAACCACATAATCCTTTTACAAACAGTGCCTGTAGCAGCAAAGAAACCAATGTTCCAAAGAAGGCATGGTGAGTATCTAATTTGAAAGGTCAAGAGGCCACCTTTCTCAAATACTACTGTTGGAGCATCTGAAGAGGCCCAATATGTATGTAGTACCCTCTTGCCTACTTGGGTCCTAAATAAATTGAGAAATAAGAATAAGTAGGGCAGATGGGGGTCAAAATATTACCTTTATTATTTTTAATAGGTGTGGTGTTAGAGGATGTAGTAGAGCCGAATGAACCCTGTTAACTGAACCCCAAAATTCAATGTAGCTGCTCAGTCACAGGCAGTTCCTCTCTCCAAGGGCCACCTTCCCAGCTAAGACTTACAGACTGAGGCTTCAGGGGAAAACTCTGGCTCCTATAGGAAACTAGCACCCAAGAGCAAAAAAGGAGGGTATTGAGTCTAGTAAGTTTGTTTTATTCCTTCAACGTCTACTGCTGAGGGAAGTTACTCTCTTTTCCCTCAGTGTAATGAGTGAGAGGCCAGTGTGGTTAGAGAAAATCCGCCGCAAGGAAACCTGGGAGTGGGAGAAAAACACCCCTCTCCCTCATTGCCCAGGGTCAGCTCTCTAATCCCTTGGCTTTGACCATGAAGAGTAATGGTGTGGCTCTCTCCCCAGGGAGGAGATCCACCAGAACTCTGCTTTTTCCTTCTTGGGACTGCTTTCTCTAACACTGGGCATTGTTCTTTTGGGCATCTTTTCTGGAAGGAGTTTAGATTTTGCTTCCAGAAAGCTCTGAAAAGGATCAAAACAGCACATTAATCAAATCAGTTCGAAGCCCCCCTACCCCACCTCACTGAAGCTGAAAACTCCCTATTCTGTTTCCTATCCTAAATTATGTCCAGCTGCATTGTCCAAATACATCATCAGAAATTCTGCCAGCAGATTAAATATAACATAAAGACACTCCAATAATAAAACAATTAAAAGGCTCCAATAACAAAATATCAATCATATTCCCAAATTTAATTGTAAACCTTCTCCCATTTTCAAATTTCCAAGGAATTAAATCCCATTGCAAATGGAAATCCAAAGCTGTTGAAGTCTAAAATAAAGTCAGAAATAATCTTCCATTGATGGTTCTATTCCCATACCATTACTGTACTATTTACTTACTAGATTTTATAAAATGTTTACATATCAGCTAGTGTAAACCTACCTTATTCTTCCTCAAAAATATCTTAGCTGCAATTCTGTTGGCCCTTCTAGAAGAATTTTAGAATCATTTTATCTAGTCAAACAGTACAATTTTGATTGGAATTGTATTAGTTTCATAAATTAACTTGGGAAAGATTGATTATGTTGGCTCTTTCTCTACAGGAGCGTGGGCTAGTTCTCAGTTGAGAAATGTTCAACTACCGTCAGATGATCTGATCCATTAATTCAAACAAATGTGTTAATCACAAAATAATGTTCCCACGGCTGGTTTCTTTGGTTTGTTTTTAAAGATAAAGTAAGCAAGCATGAAAGGAAGCCAGTAGGTAGGGATTGGCAGCTAGCAAAAGTTAAATGTGAAACAATGTAGAACCAGGATAGTGGTAGCTTAGGTAAGAAGACCTTAGCAGCGTAAGACAAAATTCAAATCACAGCTGTGACTGAATGGTCTGTCTCAATTATACAATTAAAAATTGTTTAAATTAAACTTAATTCCATTTATATAGGAGGAATGAGCTAATTGAATGAAATGAAAGCAGTGACATAGATGGTATACGATTTAGCCCCTGACTAAAGAAACATGTTGTTGGTTCCTTGTTCTGCTTAGCTGCATGGTGGCCGGGTCTTTACAAAAATCTGTTGGACACATCTGTCAGTCATGTCCCCTAAGAGGCACCTACAATACGAAGAGTTGGACTCGATGACATCGTGTTGGTTTTACCATCTTTGTTTTTTTCTTAAAGATTGGCACCTGAGCTAACAACTGTTGCCAATCTTCTTTTTTTTTTTAATTTGCTTTTTCTCCCCAAATCTCCCCAGTACATAGTTGTATATTTTAGTTGTGGGTCCTTCTATTTGTGGCATGTGTGACACCACCTCAACGTGGCCTGATGAGTGGTGCCAAGTCCATGCCCAGGATCCGGACCAGCGAAACCCTGGGCTGCCAAAGCAGAGCACAGCGAACTTAACCACTCAGCCGCGGGGCCAGCCTCTATGGTTTTACCATCTTTTGATGACATCAAACTAGCTATATGCATGGGTTCTAAACTATGATCTCCTGATTTTAATCCTAGCACTGTCACTTTTTGTTCCAAGACCTGGTGAAATTCGCTCAGCCTCTCTGTGCCTCAGTTTCCACATCTGTATAACCGGAGGGGGAAGGGAAATAACACCTGCTTCATAAGATTATTGTTATGATTAAATGGATCAATCCATGTAATGTGATTCCATAGAACACTATCAGGCATTGAGTATATGCTCAATAAATGTTAGCCGTTATTTTTGTTTTTATAATTATTCTAATCCCCCAAAGAGGAGGAAAATTTTCCTTCATTGCAGAAGCTGCTGAATCCTATGACAATTTTTTTTCTTATTAACTCCTGTAGTGTCTTTCCACACTCCTCCTAAACAAAAGTGACTCCCCTTTTAAGCACCAGTTACTTGTGCAGAATGATAGATGCGCTGTAAATATCGAGCAGCGTCTGGAATAGTCACCAGCTGCTTCCAATTTATCACGCAATGGAGGAGTTGGAAAAAACTTTTATATTAAGTCCAAAGTTCCAATACACATCTTTTGCATTAATTTTGGGTGTGATGATTGCTGTCAGACAAGTGTAGACAGTGGAAAAGCCTGTGATGGGTCCATAACTCTTTGGTGGCTTGATGTTAGCATTCTTCAGAAGAATTTATGTTATCCTCTTTGTCAGGAAGTCTGATGTAAAGCTCAGGATTTTGAGACTTGCTGGAAATTATAAGGAGTTGGGAGAGGAGAATGTACAATGTTGCTAAATACTTCAGCTAGATCTGAAATCTCAACCCTGGCAGCATGCTAGAACTACCTGAGAAGACTTTACAAAATACTCGTGCCTGGGCCCTAGCCCTGACCAATTAAACGAACTCTCGATGGGGCAAGGTAGATGTGTAACTTCTGAATAATCTCTCACTCCATAGGATATGGCCTTTCTAAGATCTTTGACAGTTCTTTTCGTGGTATTTCCCCCCAAATCCTCAATCCTTTCACTCTCCCATGTTATCCTTAGAATTCTCTAATACTCTTAGAGCTGAAAAACTCTAAAAGTTCAACATATCCCACCCTCCACCTAATGAAGGAAGCTGATCTACATAATCCTTGGCAGTTGGACATCGTTAGATATTGAATGCCTTGGATGATTGGGAACTCACTCTCAAGCTAGATCATTTTATTACTGAATGGTGCCAATTGTTCAAAAATTTTCTTATATTGATACAAAATATGTTCCCTCAAACTAAAATCCAGCTGCTCCTAATTTGCTCTCTAAAAATTGCTGAAATAAACCTAATCTCTTTCATTAGCAGCGCTATAAAGACTTAAAGGTATCGTCATGTCCTTCTTTCTTTACCCTTAGCAAACCCAGATTCTACCACTGTTCCCAGAGAAGATTTATAAACTGCTCCTAATCCAGGTTAACTTCCTTCTAACATACTATGGTTGGTCAAAGTCCTTAAACACAATACCTTAAGTTGAAGAAAGTGTTCTACAGGTTATCTGAGAAAGCTCTTATACGTCTAATATTCACCCAAAACTGAGTGGAGCCTCCTCTAGATGAAAGACTTAAGATAGGCCTAAAGGGCTCTCAAAAGCATATGTCAAGAGTCTTATATCTGGGAAAATATTATGTTCATCTACAGAGGCAGAAAAAAATATGACATGTTTAGAAAAGGCTGAAGAGACCAATTTAAATATGAATTTATTTAAAATATGTATGATTGTATTAATTTGCTAGGACTGACATAAGAAAATACCACAGACAGGTGGCTTTAACAATAGACATTTATTTTCTCACAGTTCTGAAGGGTGGAAGTCTAAGATCAAGATGTCAGTTGGTTTGGTTTCTCCTCAGGCCACTCTCCTTGGCTTGCAGATGGCCAACTTCTGGCTTTGTCCCCACATGGTCTTTCCTCTGTGCACATGCATCCCTGGTGTCATTTTGTGTGTCCAAATTTCCTCTTCTTCTAAGGACACCAGTCAGATTGGCTGAGGCCCACCCTAACAGCCTCATTTTAACTTAATCACCTCTTTAAAGGCTCTGTCTCCAAATATAGTTACATTCTGAGGTACTGGGAGTTAGAGCTTTAGCATACGAGTTTTGGGCAGACACTATTCAGCTCATAGCAACAAATATAGAATAAATATAAAGATATATTATGTGCATTAAAATATATTTAGTTAGTTATTTAACGTGCTTTATTGTTTTGGATCTTCGCGAGTTACAGTTCGGTAAAGCTCAGGGCCACTTCTCAGACTCAGAACAATTCTTGGGGCTTTCCCTATTTTTCCTGCTACTGGCCTCAGGATCTTGATCTATTTGTCTATCCTCTTTTAAGACTTTCATCTCAAGACTGACAGAAGATTGGGGCTCATTTTCTGTAGCTTCCTCTAAAAACAAACATAAAAGAGCTTTAAGTTTTGGTTTAAAAAACTTTTTATTTTGAAATAATTTGAGACTTATACAAAAGTTGCAAAAATAATACAGAAAGTTCTCTTATATCTTCCACTCAGCTCTCCCTAATGTTAACATCTCACATAACCATAGTACAATGGTCGAAACCAGGAGATTAACATTGATACAATGCTAGTAACTAAGCTACAGATTTTAGAATTTCACCATTTCCTCCACTAATGTCCTTTTCCTGTTACAGGGTCCAATCTAGTGTTCCACATTACTTTTAGATGTCTCCTGCAATCTGAGACAATTCCTCAGTCTTTCCTTGACTTTCATAACCTTGATATCTTTGGAGAGTACCATTGTTTTGTAGAGTGTCCCTCAATTTGGGTTTATTTGAGGTTTTCTCAAGAAAGCCTCCAAGAAAATGAAGTTATACATTTTGGCAAGAAAACCACAAAAGTGACATTGTGTCCTTCTCAGTACATCGTATCAGAGGGAATGTGGTGTCGATATGTCTTACTGGTGGTGATGTTAATCTTGATCGCTTGTTTAAAACTGTGTTTGCCAGGGATTTAAATTGCATTTTATTTTTTTTCTAATCATCAGAGTAGACAGCTAGAGAGAAATTCAGACAAACCTGGAGCAGTCAGAAAGATTAAAAATTTTTATAAGCTATTGATAGTCTCTGCTTTTGGTCTAACGTTCCAGACTATCAGTAGAAATGATAAGGGAAAATCCCACCAACTATACTTTTTGTTTTATTTATTTATTTATTTATTTGGGGATGGAAACTTCTAACCTGAAATCACATTTAATCTCTGTAGAATGATGGCTGTTTAATAATAAGACTCAACTCAAGTAGGCAATTTGTCTTCCAAGCTGATAATTTTGGGATAGGCTTCAGTCATCACCACCCACAACCCAAATAAGCATATAGTCTCCTTAAAAATGGTGTGCTTTCTGTATAAACACAGCTTCAAGACAAGTTCCTTGGGGTAACTTCCCACTTCTCTCTAAGCACATTGTTTTTGGCCCCCTCCTATATCTATATGAGAGACCACCACTTTCCCAGTTTAACTGACTTCTTTTGCTAGACTTCTCTCCAGGTGGAACAGACTCTGAGGACTTTACACATGCACCCCCCCCCCCCCACACACACCCACCCCCCACCCCCCCCCCCCACCCACAAATCCTATTGCATTTTCTTATTGTCTTTTCTTGTTTGTTTCTCCTCTTCTAAAGTAGGGGCAAGATTACCTTAGGAAAATTAGCAAATTTCTTCAAGCAACCTAAAGAGAAAGATTTTAAAGCCACTCTTCAAATCTTGTTGTGTGGAGCCAGAAATTTCTTTGAGAAACCAGCTACCACCTATCCTCACTTCCCTCATTTCTGCATCTTAAGTTAAGAGCATTAGACAACCATAGAATTTAAGTTTCACTTTTGTAGAGAGGAAGGATGAGTCCTAAGTGGGCTCTGCCTGATGTCTGGCAGGATGCCTTATTTTAAGATGCCACCTTTCCTTCAGACAAAAGGATAGGAAGTTAGTCTCTTGCTGTAGACCAGTACTTTGCAACCTTTAAAATGAATTAGAATCTCTTGGAATCTTGTTAAAATGCAGAATTGGATGCAGTAGGTCTGGATGAGGTTTGCAATTCTGTAATTCTAACATCCCAGGTGATGCTGCTGCTGGTGGTCTGTGGGCCACATTTTGAGTACTAAGGCCGTAGTGTCTATGGGACATTTCCAGCCAGGTAAAAGGAGAGACATGAGAGCTACCATTAGAAATGATACCTGACCGACAGTGATGGTAATGGCTGTGATGTGAATATAATGGTGAATCATCTGCCACACCTTTGAATAAAACTTTCTATTACAAAAAAAAAATTTTTTTTGGTGCTTCTTCTCAAGAGAAATTTAGTGAAATGGAACCACTTTAAACCAAGCCACTACCTCTGAAATTGAATACTTAATGTGATGTAAAAGAAATTCCCATCTAGAGGTTGCGTGATGAATTTGGAGGGAAAGTTGAAGTTACAGCACATCATTCAAAAAGGACTGTGTGTATATTGGATATTGTTTAGCTTCATAGAGTTAGAGTAGAAGTTGGGATGGAGATGGAGATAAGGATGCTGAGGACAGAAGAACTAGTCAGGAATGACAGAGACAGAATACAGATTATAAATTATTGTCTACTATGAGTGTAAGGAACATTTTATACATATTAACTCCTTGATTCTAAAAAACACCCCATAAAAGAGAAAAGACTCTTATTGTTCTGTTACTGATGAGTAGTAAAGTTGAGAGAGGTTAACATGCCAAGGGACACACAGCTAGTAAGTGATGGAGCCAAGATTCAAATCGAGGTATTCTGACTCTAGAACTCGCTAGCTTAATCCCTGCCCCGTGGCATGTCCTCTGAGCTGGACTGACAAGGCCTGAAACATTAGATCTGGGACAACTTAGTCAGGCTTCAGCAACCCAGTTCTCTAACCCAAACTTGAAACTCGCTATCCCATGGATCTATCCCACCTGTGAAAACATAAATTCCAAAGTCTTACTCTCTGATCACCATTCCTATATTTCCACTTTTCTCACTTTGTTATTTATACTTGTGCTCTTAGGCCTCATCAAGACCATCAGTTCTTCAACCTTGCCATTTCCTCCCACCCATAAGCATCTTCCTGACTTCAATCCGTTTACTACCTAGACGAGCTCCATCACCCTAACCACCTTCTCACTTTAACCTTTGCTTCATGGGTTTCTGTTCTTTGGCTTCATCTGCTCTGTAAAACTCTAGTCTCAAATGAAATCTGGTCAGAAACGAGATATGCCACTTTTAAACCTGGCTCCTAAAAACATCTAGTAAAATCCTTCTTATCCACTCCTTGTATTTGCCAACTGGACCATGACCATGGCAATGTTGGAAGCAAGATGGTGGAGATCCTTTTAGCCTGATCCTCAATGACTGTGCATTGGAAACCCCACACCCCTACCCCTTGGAATTTATGACAAAAGGGAAATAAATATCCATTAAGTCATTAAGATTTCAGGTTTGCCTGTTATTGAAGCTAAAGTTACTTAACAAATAGAGAAATTATTATCAGAATTGGGATTTGATTGGATGAAAAAACCTGAAATTTGTGGCACTGACTTGGCAATCGGGGAGAGGGAGCCAAGAAACTGATATTAGAGGGTAGACAAGTGAACCTGTTATTTAGAAGCAAAAATCTTAGCGAAGCATTTGATAAAACATGAAAATAAGATTACATGCCTACTAAGCCTGTGATTCTAAGGGAAATAACTGAAAGACTCAGAAAGAAATAGTTATGATTGTTCATCATTGGAAAGCTATCATAAGAAAGAGATCATCTCAGGACACAATTGACTGATTTTCAATTAGAATGAAAAGAAATAAGGAGAGAGCAGAAATTCAGAGCCTCAAAATGTTGGAAAAGCCCAGTGCCTGTAGACTCAAGCTTTAAGAAGATGTAATTGAAAATATGCTTAGTGGCAAAGCCTTCATAAAACATCAGTTGAACAAAGTGACTCCTCCCTGTGGCAGAGATGAGAATGTCACCTTTCCGTGTATTTTTCCAGGCATCTCAAGGTTAACCGATATTAAGTTAAGAAAGAGAGGCACGGGATAAGAAGGTAAAGAAATAAACCAGATGGAGAATGTTGTCCAGGAAATAAATTTGAGTTGGGTTTCTGGCATAAGGAGCTGATTATAAGCAAACAGATCAGAAGCCTCCTAAGATTTTGAGGTAATTGTATTGGACCAAAGATACCATGAGTCCAGACTAAAAATTCTTCAACTGCGTGAAACAAAAAGCAATTATTGGGCCTGTAAACATCACTAGCAATAAAAACAGGCTGCACAAGCTATGCAGCCCTGAAGGCACCTTTAGATTTAGAGAATTATAGACAAAGAAGAGCCAGTCAGAAGGTGTCACCAGGGACCAGAGAGGCTATGGACAAGGTACCTCCTCCAGCAGAGAACAATTAGAACTTATCAAGGAAATTTCCATATCTCGAGGCTGGGGTCCTCCGCAATACCTGTCTCACGGGAGTCTATAACTGCAGGGAACCAGTGACTGCTGTATGTTTTCCATTCTTTCCTTTTCTAAATGGGAGGATTTGGGGCAAGTTTCTGTCCCTGTGTCACCATTATTTGATTACTTACCTCTTCAGTTCAGATTTCTGGAAACAAAGGAGCACCTGATAGAGTGGATTGACAATCACCTGAAGATCCTGGACTTTGAGCTGGATGAAGGGGTTATACAGGGCTGTGGGTTTCCTCCCTAGGATAGATGGATCGTGGAGTTGGGGTGGGTGAATGTGTTTTATGCTTGGGAAGAAGAATGGAATGGTTATTTGGTGACTGGAAAGATTGACTGCAGTATAGACTGCTATCTGTTGACCAATTCTTTTCCTTTTCCTCCTAAGCACCCAGCTAGACCACATTTCCCAGACTCTCTTACAGGCAAGTAGAACCATGCGAGTATCTTCCGCCCAATGGAATGAGAGTCAAGTGGTGTATGCCACTGTCAGGCTTTGTCCATAAAGACCAGCTCAATCTCCCACATTTGCTCTTCCTGTCTGCTGGCTTTCTGCCAGTGCCCAGGGCCACCTGGGAAGCCATATGTTATAGATGGTAGAGTCTATCAAGATGAGTTCCTGAAGAACCACGTGAAGCTAAGCTCCTAAGCGCCACTGATTGGACTTTACGTGAGAAAGAAACTTCTTTTGTGTTAAGCCACTGAAATGCGGGCTTTCTTTCATAGAAACAAAAGTTATGTAATAATACACTGCAGGAAGAGCACTCCAGGCAGACAAAAAGTATACAAGTAATTATTTTGCCTGCTTCTCTGCCAGTTTGTGTTTCAGAATAGGAACATCATTTCCTTCTTCACAAATGTTTGTTTGATCTTGCTGCCCAGAGTAGATCCCGTCGCCAATCTCTATAACCAAAAAAACCTGATACAGTTTTCCCTCTCATCTTGTGGAAGGACTGCGTGTTTCTCTTCGTATCGACATACTTTCAACAAGATCTGGGTTCATATACCAGTTTGCCCCTTACCTGCAATGTGACATGGAGCAATTTCAAATAAATCTCTGAGCTTGGGTTCACTCATCTGTGAAGTCTGGTGTGTTAATAAGGGAGGTCTCAAAATCTCTGTAACAAGCCCAGATCTCAGCAGTTTAGCCCAACAAAGGTTTATTTCTATGTACAAATATCCAGGTGGATCTAGATGACTTTTTAGGGCATTTTCCCTTCACGTGCTAACTTAAAAGTCTAGGCTGATAAAGACCATCCCATAGCTTCATCATGTGCAACACGTAGCCTCCTTGGTCAATGAATTTGGGAAGAGAGACTAGGAAATCCACCGTGGTCATCTCATTGCCTCTTTAGCTGCCTATTGGCCAGAACTCATTTCCTGGCCTGGCCCACCAGGGAGGAGGTCTTCCACGGGTTGGAATGGCACTAGTAACAGCTACCTCACTTGGATAACAAAACCTTTCCGTGGGACTGCTGTGAAAAATTACGTAAGATAAATAAAAGAAAGTTTCTTTATAAATTCTGAAAAGCTACAGCCATCCTATAAAACTCTGGTTTCTTCATTCCCCACTGGGGATATGGAATACGTGTAAAATCTTAGAATATATTTATTTTAAAGAACTATTTCCAAATGACATTCTCTTGTGTTTACTTATTTTACTTTTGAAACATATGTACGTGAAACCTTAATTCAATTCAGTGAACACATATTGAATACCTACTATGTTCAAGACACTTTCCCCAATGCAGTAGAGTCAGACCTGACTTCTGAGGCTAATTAATGTTAAGAACAGAATGGATGAAGTTAAATAAGCCCTTCGAAGAATCCCTGTTGAAATCTGACTTTTACTGGGCTCTGACAAAGCTCAGACGCCATATTCCTCCAGAGTCCTTCAAATGTCATTCCCTAGTGCCCCTGATACACAGGAATTGTTGATTTTAATCCGGAATCTTTGTTGTTTATTTAACTGAGAATTTAAATAGGCTAGGGGAAAATAATAATACTTTACCATCTCTCTTCTATTTTTTTCCAATGCTCTACACTGTACAAAACATGTTATAATTTCAATTTGCCCCACACATTTCCTCCAAGGATTGGTGATTATTTAATATCCTAGGGATTTCGAGTAGCTCACCTCACCAGGGGCTGAAATTTTCTCTGCAACGTTTGATGTTATCTTTGTGTGTCTGTGTCTTTCTCTTTGTGTGGCTCAAACTTTCCTGAAAGAAAGTCAAACTGTCCTCTCTCTGCCTTATCCCCTTTACCCTAATCCAGCTGTTATTATTCCCCTGGCTTCTCTGAGCACTAAATGTCCCTAACTTAATTTTGTTGAAGCTAATGATATGGCTATAAGAAAAAAGACAGAGGGAGAAAATAGTAGGATGTAGATTGCCATTAGTCTATAGATATATAATTGAAGATTTCAAGTGGGGGAAAGTTTGCTGCAGCGTTATTAGAACTGCTCTTCAGGGTGCAATTGCCAAGCAGGTTTCAAAATTGCAGAGTGGGAGAGCAGCCTGACATCAGGGAGGTGGGTAGCAGGCTCCTGAGCCTCTTGCCAAGATTTAATGATTATAATGAAAATGCAGTAATCTCATTGCAAGAGGCTGAGGCTATTTAGAACACCTCCACCACCCGGTCCCCCACGCCCCCAGCTCTGTCTTCGTTGATCAGGGCTCATTGTTCTCTCACTTAATGTAACCATAGCTTTCAGTTTTCCAAGTGCTTCTTAACTTAGCCCTCCTTGTCATTCTGCTTGAGTCTTGTCTTTGGAAAATGGAACACAACTCACAGTCATAACACGTGCCCATTGTGAAGGAGGATGACACTTGAGGCACTTGAATGCAGACTAATATGTGCTTTCAGGGCTGGGTGTAGGCGGAGGGTTTTATGAATGTTCTCTCACCTCCAAGAGTTTGGATCAACAAAGACACAGGTCAGAAGTCTACCAGTGGGTGTTATTTATTTTCCTGGAGAAGTGAGTATACTCTTTAAATCTTTGGCTACAAGATGTCTCTGTTTCTTTGCCCCCAGAAACCACCCTCACCTCAAATATTGCTCTCATACTTCCAGAGCATTGGGTCATTTACAAAAGTCTGTCCCCATGCAGTGTCTCACTCTCTTATATCAATATTGAAGGAAGGAGACATCTATGCACCAAACGCATTCTGGGGGGCAGGCCATGTGCTGGGTTCTTACCAACATTAGTTCCAAACGTCTTTAAGATATTTGATCAGAATTCATAAAATGTAAGATTACCCAAATAAAACTGAGACAAAACAAAAAAGGGAAAACAAAGGCAGAGATTTACAATATAGTCAGGAATAACGCTAGATATATTATCATGAATTCTTGCTATGGAAGCCACAGGTTGGTTTCCAAGTTTGATAGCAGCCAATACAAAAAAGAGAAACAATTTAGCAATAACCAATGCAAAAAAGGAGACAAAAGGTTGTACAATTCATAATATTCATCAGATAAAACCAAACCAGTGGCTTAGGAAAAACATGTCTATTCTTTGGACAAACAAAATAGACAGGGATTTTCCTGGGGTTTCTCATAAACAGACCACTCTGTGTTGCATAAAGAGCAATATCCTCAACAACATCCTTGAGCAAGAACCACTTATACAGGGAATCAGGTTTATTCTTGCTAAAGTCTAGGCTAATACATGGTCAGAACCAGGAAGAGGCAAGTGAGGCTCCTAGGGCACCAATTTGAGGAGGCACTCACTCTCAGGGTCACGCAAGTGTCTCTGGGCATCTCCCTGCTCAGCCAAGTCCTGACTCCACGATCACGTCACTCAAAGCCATACTCAGTAGGAGGAATTCTCTGAGGTAGTTCTTTTCAAAAGGGGGCAATTTTTCCTTCCAGGGACATTTGGCAAAGTCTGGAGACTTTGTCACTGCTGGGCAGGTGGTACTGGCATTTAGTAGGTAGAGGCCAAGGATACTGCTGGACATCCTACAATGTACAGGATAGTCACTGTGATGGTCACTTATATGTGTCAACTGGACTGGTCACGGAGTGCCCAGGTTAAACATTATTTCTGGATGTGTCTGTGAGGATGTTTCTGGATGAGACTAGCATTTGAATTGGTGGAATCTGTAAAGCAGATTGCCTCCCCTTTATGGGCAACCATCATCCCATCCATTGAGGGCCTGATTATAACAAAAGGCAGACAAAGGAAGAATCCGTCCCTTTTTTTCCTGCCTCACTGGTTGAGCTGGGACATCTCACTTGATCTTCCCCTGCTCTCAGACTGACATTTACACTGTCTGCTCCCCTGGTTCTCAGTCCCTCAGACTTGAGCTACACATTGGCTCTCCTGGATCTGCAGCTGGCAGATGACAGATGATGAGACTTCTCGGCCTCCGACCACATGAGCCAATTTCTCATATGTTGAAATTGTCTAGGTTCTGTTTCTCTGGAGAATCTTGACTAACACAGCCAACCACAACAAAAAATTATCCAGCTCAAAATGCCACTAGTGTCTAGGCTGAGAAAACTCTGCCCTCAGGAGAGCCATACTCCTTGCCTACACAACCCCTTGTTCACGTGGCTACTTGTTCTACAGGAAGATCCATCATTCTTATGCCTATGGTAAAGTAATCAATGAGCCCTGCTGTCATCACTTCCACTTGGACCATTGCTGCAGTCTCTGTGGTAGCCACTTTTGATTGCCTACCCAACAGCATCCCCGCAGCAACAGCATCTTTGCCCAGAAAACTGATATTTGACCTTGGAATAAAAGGAAGAGCTCCTTTGATTTAGATTAACCAAGTTGATGGCATTCTTTTTGCGAGTGATTGACCTAACTATGAACATTTGTCTTATTTCTGGCCAACGAAGTATAAGGGAAGTCCACTGTAGGGCTTCTGGGAAAGACAGATTTCTGATAAGAGGAACAGACAAGGCTAATGCTGCCCCCTTTCCCTTTTTCCTGACTTAAATGTGGACTCAATGTCTGGAGCTGTGGTGGTCATCTTGCCACTATGGGGTGATAAGGAAGAGGAAGAGAAAATAAGAAGTAAGGAAAAGAGGTGGGAGAGAGAATACATTCTTGCCACACAGTCTCTTTGAGCTTGCTATTCCTTTTGCCTGGGATTCTCCCCCTCCCTCCTTCACATGGTCAGTTCCTAATCATACTTGACATCTCAACTTAAGGGTCCCTCCTCAGTAGAACCTGCTCTGAGCTCTCTGACTCTGTCCAATCTTGTTATAGGTTTGTAGCATCATGTAAGCCTCCCTCACAGCATTTGCCACAGTTGTGGTTTTACATTTGTTTGTGCTATGATCTGATTGCTTTTTATCTTCCTGACGACTCGACTCCCAGCTAGAGGATGACTAAAATCGTCACAACATCTCCAGCCCTTGACAAAACTGCTCTGTAAGCAATTTTCTTTTCTTTTCTTTTATCTTTTTTGGATGAAAGAAGCTTAAAATATCTGGAATTTAGGATGTCTTCAGTCTTTTATGCAGTCTTCCTGGAAAATGACTTTGCTCAACAGAATGTCTGGTAAACAGTGAATGGGCATGAGCTCAAGATTGTAATTCCTGGAAAATGCCTAGAACCCAGATATTCTGTGTGGCCAATTAAATATAAACCTGATGACATAAGAGATCATTGGGCTGAGGCAGGCAGGACTAGTTTCCTTTCTGAAAGCTGGAGCTCATACAACAGAAATACTCCAAAGGAGCTCATTCTACCTGCCATCAGAGGTGAGCCAAGGGAGGAGGATAAGCAGGACCAAAATTCTCAGCAGCTAGTCATTTCAAATGCTTCAGTAAACAGGCTAATGTGTAAATGAAGCTCTGAAGTCACACAATGTATGGCCAGAAATCCAAGTACTTTACATACAGAATTTTATTTAAGCCTCACAATAATACTACAATAATATGAAGTAGGTATAATTACCTCCATCTTACAGAAGAGTGGGCTCTGCTGATCAGACAAGGAGGCAGCAGTGGAACCCAGGCTTATGTAACTCCCCAGTTAATATTCTTTCCTCCATACCACTGGTTTTCAACCTTGGCTGACATTGTGATTATCTGGTCCATTCTCAAAAATTCTAACTTAAGTTTTCCGGAAGTTTACAACCTTAATAGGTGACTTTAGTATGCAGGAAGGTTTGAGAACTACTAATCTATCTAATCTTAAAGTAGATTTCCAGGCTTGTAGTAGGCTGAATAATGGCCCTTACAAAGACATCCAAGTCCTTACCCCCAGAATTTATGAATGTGACCTTATTTGAAAAATGGGTCTTTGCAGATGTAATTAAGTTAAGGATATTGAGGTGACATCATCCTGGATTTAGGGTGGGCTCTTAATCCAATGACAGATGTCTTTATAAGAGAAATGCAGAAGGAAATTTGAGACAAAGAGACAAAGGGGAGAAGGCCATGTAAACAGAGAAACAGATATTGGTGTGATATTCTCACAAGCCAAGGAGCACCTGGAGCCACTAGAAGCTGGAAGAGGCAAGCAAGGATTCTCCCCTCGAGCCTTCAGAGGCAGCATGGCCCTGCCGACACCTCGATTTCAGACTTCTGGCCTCAAGAACTATGGCACAATGAATACCTGTTGTTTTAAGCCACAAAGTTTGTGGTAATTTGTTACAGAAAACCAGAGAGTAATAGAAAGCCCCAACTTCGGAGGTTCTGAGTCAGTAGCTTTTAAAAATTTGCATTTCTGATGAGTCACCAGGTAATGCTGATACTGCCGGTCCAGGGACTACAGGCTGAGAACCATCGCTCTTTCTTATGTGGCCCTTGTCCAGCTGCTCAGCTTTCACAGCCTCTCTTTGTAACCTTTCCAGAGACGGATGTGAAGAATGACTAAAGAAAAGAAGAAATTTGTAAGCCCTCTAGATTTCGATTATCATCATTACTAATTTCTGAAAGTGGACTAGGACTCAAACGTGCAATATTTTCTTCGCCCTTCGTAATTATCACAAGAATTATATAAGTAATGATATAATGCACAAAATACCAGGAGAAGTCCCCAAACCCAAACATATGAGTTTACACTCATTCTCTCTGCCTGTTTCTTGGTTGGTTGCAGAGAATGAGGTGCCCCTTTTCCCGCCCACGGTTCTTACTTCCTGCTCTATTGGGGATCCTATTAACTCTTGCCATCCTTAAGGATGTTGTTTCCTCAATATCCAGTATCTAGTTTTCTATTGCTCTTACCTACTTCCCTTAACAGATACTCAAGACTTTAATTTCTTACAAAAAGTCTTTCTTTAGCCCCATGTCCGTCTTCAGACACTACCATAATATTTCCTTTCCCTTTGGAAGGCAATTTCCTAATAGTGTTTGCTGCTTTTCTTTCTTCTTCCTACTCACCTCTCTTCCCCAATAAGTTGCACAGCATCTTTCTAGACACTTTTTTTTCAGTCTGCCATGAGATTCATCTTCCATTTTTTACTCCCTAAATCTTGGTGGTTGTCAGTCATCTTCTCTGGGCCTGCTGCTACTCATGCAACACACCGTTCCTGGCTTATTCAGCTACTTTCCAGGTTTCATGACCATCTCTTTGCTGAGGAATCCTTGATCTTTATTTCCAGCTCAAATCTCTCTCTTGAGCTCTAGACTCTGTTTTCCATTTGTCTACTATTCTTGGGCGCTTGTAAGTCAACAGGTCCATGCCTGAAACCCTCCTCTTTCTATCCGCCAATCTGTTTGGTAATCAGCAAAAGGCTTATAAATAACCCTTTGGACAAACAAAAAGAAAAGAAGTCACAATGGAAATATAAAAATATTTTAAGCTGAATTATAAAAATAAATGATATCAAGATTTGTGAGATTTGGCCAAAGCCAATCTTTAAGGGAAATTGATTGCTTTAAAGGCATAGACTAGGACAAAAGAAAGGTGAAGAGTTAATTTTCTAAGTACTTGAATACTTCCTCAGGAAGCTAGAAAAAAACAACAATAAATTAAACCAAAGACAGGAGACCAAAGAAAATAATAAAGATAAGCATATAAATTGATAAAATATAAAACAAACATACAATAAATAAAATCAACAAGGCCAAAAGTTTGTTCTTTGAGAAGGCAATAACATTTGGAAATTTTCTAATACAAATTGACTAAAATTTTTTAAAGTACAAGTTACTAACAATAAGAAAGTAAAGAGAGCTATCACTGCCAATCCAACAGATGACATTACAAACGATTATCTGACATAAATGTATGTGTAAAACAAAGGAACAGATGCATAGAAAAATATCTTAGCAAAGATAACCCAAGAAGAAATAGAAAATCTGAAAAATCCTACATGTATATGAAAATTAAATCCATAATTAAAATTTTCTCATTTAAGAACTAACTAGTCCTGATGCCTCGACCAGTGAATTCCTCCAAATGTTTAAAAAAGGAAATTGTTATTGATTAAGGCAAATAGGAAAGAATTCTCAGAGAAAATGCTTCTTCAGCTTAGTTAAAAAAAACTGACATGTGGATGTAAGATAGTAAGTGAGATGGTACTTAAAGAAGAGGAAATAAACAGATGTAAGTGCACATAGCTGGGAAACGGTGTGGGGGGAAGAGGAAACACATTTTGCTAAGTAATGAGAGATGAATCTTGCTGAATGGGAGGAACCAGATTGCAGTACTCCCAGAAATAAATTGGATAGATATTTGGAGGCCAGTTGATAGAGAGCTGAGACGGGTAGAAAGAGCTGTGTTGATTTGACCTGATAAGTAAGAGCAAATCTCTGAGATTCATCATCTAAGTAACCACATAAAAGCAGAGTGTAAGACAAATATTCTTCGAAGCTTTCTGTGGGTGGGATTTGGGAGAGCCAAGAGGCAGCAAGGACAGGTGCCCAGAGAGGCAGGGACTAACGTATGGGGTACAGAGGTCCTGGCCTAGGGCGCTATCACTGGGAATAGAGAAGAAAATTTGAATCTGTGGGTTTTTTCAAGAAGGAGCAAGAGATCAAAGGAGACAGAAAGGCAATGGGGGTGGGTAAGGAAGGAGGGAGAGGGAAGGGAGAGGGGGAGGGGAAGGAATCCAGCCGCTGGGAGCGGAGGTTTGCCTCTGTTAAACTCTGATAGTGCCTCTCCAGCAGACTAGCCATCCCAAGATCACCTTGAATGTTTTTATTTTATCTGCACAGAGCTGGTGAAGTATCGCTCCATCTGTACAAACTTCTCTTCTCTTTCTCTTCGTCCCATTGCTGCCATCCCAGCTAAAACAAAAGACATCTGCAGGGCATTCCGCTAAGTCTGCGGTGACCTTGTTATGGCTGATTCACCCGGGTAGGTTTGGGACAGATTTTCCAAAATGAAGCACAGTTTTGTGTATAATAAATGCATGCACAGATATCTTTATTACTCTGTGAATTGTTTTTTTCTAATCCAATAAATATTACGCAAAGGTCAGGGTTAGAGGGAGCTGGAGTCTCCTCGCCAGCAGAATGTAAACACCGCACAATGAAGCCAGGGAAGGCAAAAAGAGCACTAATGGTCTTCATCCTTTATATCTGCATTTCTTCACTAATGCTCACATTTTGTAAAACTGAAGTTCAAGACAACTTTTTCAATTTATGAGCAATAAGGAGCAAATGGAGAAGATCATTCAGGAAAATGAGAAGGTTTTCCAATTATCAGTGACATTCATCTTCAAACCCCCCAAAGCATGGTTTTCCAGAAATGTTGCAGTCAATGTGAAAATGTAACTATTGATTTTACTTTTATGGCATCATCGTAGAACAGAACTTTAGAAACTTAGCATCAGAAAAGGTTTTAGAGATTCTTTTTTTTCAATTTGTTCATTTTTACAAATGACTCTCAGGTGGCTTCAGTGACTTGCCTAAGGTCACCCAGGTAAGGTCACATATAAAAGTAATAATTAGTGGCAAAGAATTATTGAGCACTTATTATATGCCAAGCATTGTTCTGGAAATTCACAGGCATTAACTTGTTTCATCCTATCTAACACTATAATATATTTACTATAATGTCATTTCATAGATGAGAAAACCAAGGCACGTGGAGGTGAAGTCACCTGTCCAAGGTCACATTACCAGTAAGAGGTAGAGCCAGGACTTAACACAGGCACTCTGATTTCAGAGCTCGCATTGGAGGCTCAGACATTTTGTGTGAGGGGATCGTGAGAGAGTCTTGTCAGTGCCCCCTGTTTAGGAGGAAGATAATGGTGGCCACATGGAAGAAGTGACGTAAGATGCAGATATACAGGTATTTCCAGTTGCATCCAAGAGAGATATTTCAACTCATTCTCTTGAGATACCCATTAGTAATAGTGTGCATACATGTGACTCTACTGTCCAGAATTGCTCCTTATACCAAAAAGAAAATCAAGAAGTTGTTTAAATTGTAGTGATTATGTCTAAAAGTTTCTCCTTCTCCTCTCCAACCTTTTGAGAAAAAGAGAAAATCTGAACCAAGACACAGATCAGCAAAGAACTGCAACTGTCTTCTTTTCTTTTCTTTTAAAAAATTTTTTAAACCAACTAACACCTCTGGATTTCAAGTCCCTTCTCTGTAAAATGAAGTGGCAGGAATAAATTGTGTCTGAGGTCCCATCCATCTCAGCCTCTCTAATGTCATCCTCTCTGTGGTTTCACTAGGAAGATGCGAAAGTCCGTCACACCAAGCAACTAATTTCTGCCCACTCAGGTGGCCTGTGGTGGCAGGAGCAATGGTGCCTGGCAATAGTCCTGGTCGATGGCGATAAGCAGAGTTTTCTTTTCTCCTTCATGTGGAACATATGGTTTAGCCTACATTTCAGCAATTCTCAGGTTATGCAAGAAATCTCACGCTGATTCACTGCCCGTGAGATCAGCTTAAAGCCTACCTCCTCCCATAGAGAACCAAGCGGGGCTTTGAGGACAAACTGTGCCACACCTTAGGCTGGGGGCTGGGGGAGCGGGAATCTGACCTCAGCTTTCCATCTCTCATACTCTGAATTTGGCTGACATTTTCCCCACATTGTAATAATTGGGGAGTTGCTTTGTTTCCAAAACCTGAACTCATCTTACGCTCAAGTTTTTTTTAACTGACTCTCCATTCCGTTTCCCTGTGTTGAAATCTGAAATCCTCTTCTGATAACCAGAAGAATAAATATCATCCTTAGGATCATGCCCTGCTTGTTCTTACAAGTCTTTTACTTGCCACTCACCCCCACTGCCTGTCTCTCCACCATCCCCGTGGAATAGAGCCGTTCTCCTGAATCCCAGCCCTGTGTCTGGGGCTCTGCTACTGTGAAGACACGTTCCAGATGTCCTGCCTGTTTCTCTGGATCATCCAGCACTTCCTAGAATCCCTTCTGGCATGCTCTGTTCACCTGTCACATACCCCATTTCAACTTTCAACTTTCATCTTTCTGACAGTCCTCTTGCTGTCTGCTAGGCCGAACTACGTAACACCTGGGCCAACATCATCTGTTCTCCAGGTTCCATGTTCCTCTTTCCTTGTATTTTCTCCAGTTACAGAACAGAATGAATGAATCACCATCTTCTGTGTTGTTTCTTTTTCGTTCATGCCCATAGTGGATGGGGCCAAATTTTACTAACTTTTTAATATGTTGTTTAACCCAGTGGCTGCCATTTAGTGCACGCTCAATAAACACAGGTTGAATGAATGAAGCAATGTCCCAGCGCTCGTTGTCCTGCCCAACCCACTGCAGTTAACACAGCTATGCCATTTTATGTCATAGGATCTGTGCCCCCTTTCCTTCAGCACTTCTTCATCTCGCTCACTCAACAATAACCCAGGCATTTCCAGCAACTGAGGATACTTCAAAGATGGCGCTTTTATCTCGCCTTCCAAAACTTTTGTTTACTTCTCCAGAAATGGTCAACTAGCCCTGTGGGAACCAGTGTAGTTTCATTATCTTTCTAAAATGAGGCAAAAGAAATACATATGCAAAGCAGAATCAAAACTAAATAAACAGATATATCCAAGCGAACCATCCTCTAAAGCTTCAGACCTGGATAAATGCCATTTGAGTGGTGTAGGTACAGAGACACTGTCTGTCACTATAAACTTCTAAGGATGGCAATCAGTATGCATGCAAGTCCTCGACAGCACACAGCACAGGAACAGCTGCATAAATAATAAATATTAAAACATTGCCTTTCCCCCCACTCTACTGGCGTTTATGAGAAGTGAAGTGGGCTGGAGGAGTGAAAATAATAATTGCCAATCAGGAGCCACTTTACATACATAATTTTATAATGTGAGTCAGATCGTGTTCCCCCTCTGTTCAAAGCCCTCTGATGGCTTTTCCTATCATGCAGAGTAAAGGCACCGGCCTGAAAGAGCACATGTGGTCCGCACGTCCCTCTCCTCTCTTGTTTCATCTCTACTCCTTGTTCTCTGGCTGGTACCTTTCCTGGCACATTGGCCTCTTTGTTGTTGGCACACTCCTGGCTCAGGGCCTTTATCCGTGCTGTTCCCTCAGCAGACATTCTTTGTATTAGTTTCCTATGGCTGCCGTAACAAAGCACCAACAATCAGGGAAAGCTTAAAACAACAGAAATATATTGCCTCACAGTTGTGGAAGCTGGAAGCCCAAAATCAAGGTGTCAGCAGGGCCATGCTCCCTCTGATGGCTCTTGGGAGAATCCTTTCTGGCCTCTTCTAGGTTCTGGCGTCTGCCAGCTGTCCTTGGCGTCCTTTGACTTGTAGATGCATCACTCCAGTCTCATGGCCATTTTCTCCCTGGGTGTCTTCAGATCATCTTCCCTCTGTGCCGGTCTGTCTCTGGGTCCAAATTTCCCCTTTTTATGAGAGCACCAGTTGTATCGCATTAGGGCCAACCTAGCACCCTCGTTTTAACTTCATTATCTCTATACAAACCTTATTTCCAAGTAAGGTCACAGTCTGAGTTCCTAGACTCTAGGACTTCAACATATCTTTTTGGGGGGAACACACTTCAACCCATAACACTGTTCCCCCAAATATCCTCATGACCTACTCTCTCAGCTCGTTATCTTCTTGTTGAGGAAGCCCTCTCTGACACCTCACCAAAAATTCCACCTCTCTTCCCCACGGTCATTTCCTGTTCCTCTTCCATGTTTTGTTTTTTCCAGAGCTCTTACCATCATCTTGCCTGCTATTTATTTTTCTTATTAATCTTCTTTTTATCTGTCTCCCTTAAGAGGTTATCAGCTCCAAAACTGATTTCATCTGCTTTGATCACTGCTGTTTTCCCCGTGCCTAGAACAGGACCTGACACATGGTAGGCACTCAGCAAATGTTTACTGAATAAATAATCTTTAATCCTCATAGCATCTTGAAGTTATCAGAATGATTGTCACTCTCCCTGCCATTTTATAAATGTGGCAACTGATGCTTGAAAAGATTAGGTATCTTGCTCAAGATAACACAGCTAATGAGTTTTGGAACTAGGATGTGAACCAGGTCAAATTGCCTCTAAAACTTATGCTCTTTCCATTATGCTGTGCTGCCCAGGGCAGAAGGAGGGACTTCCTGCAGATGTGCGAGGAAGTCTGCAGCTGCTGAAATTATTGCATTTTTCCTCTAGATAAAACAACACTTGCAAAACATCATCAAAATGTAAATCTTCAAGTCTAGGTAAGTGGCCTGGCTCCGTTCGCAATGTCATTCAGACAACTGCAACATTAGAACACACTTCGTGTGTCTCTAAAATTAAAAAAAAAAAAAAATCCAATTAGGCAAACTACTCTTTGGCTCAGGTGATGGTTTTATTTCTCTGGGCAGATTAGAACACCGAGAAGCATATGCAGTCTGAGTTCCTAGACAGCTGGGAGTTAGGTATGTATTGCTGCTTTTAAATTTGAGGCACAAGGGCCTCCAAACGAGAGTGAACCTTGAATGTCAAATTAACAGATGCTGTGGCTATAACCCCCAAACCCTCACTTAACCAGCAAACACATGTACTGCATTTCCACAGGCAAAGAAAGTTAAACAATGACTTCTCGAAATCAAGCCCCAAACCTGCCAGTGAGGCAAAGGAAGTTGTTTCTATTTGAATTATCCAGATTGGCTGTCAGCATGGATCACATCCACTGGATAATTGCTCATCTTTCCTCTCTGCTCTGCTTGCACAGCCACAGTCTAGGAGTCATTGTTCAGTGGAAATCACCCATTGCTGACATGTTCCTGTCATGGCAATGATCCTGCAATAAGCCGGGGACATTAACCAGAGCTGATAGTCATGTGTGACTGTGCCTGCTGTCATCAAAGGTGGGGCTCATCAATGGTGCAGGGACGGAAAGAGATGGTCAAGCTGGACACAGAACAAGTTCACCGTATAGAGGCTTATATTTGGGTAATAAAAGAAAATTGAAAAAATAAAGGGGGGTAAACCCAAGTGCCAGAACTGGAGATAAGTATTCAACCAAGTCAGAAAAAGAACAAAATGGAATAACATTTCCAGCTTTGGTGAAGAAGGTTTGGGGCAACTGCAGGCAATGAGGGCTTTAGGTTGACTGGATGTGTTGACCAGATTCTTTGGAGAGCTGCGCGGGTTTGGTTAATCTGTTCTCTGTGCTCATTTGCTTCTCCCCACCTGCTGTATGGAGCTGTCCTTCGTGACAGTAAATTGCACACTGTGTACATTGCATCATGGGAAAGAGTTGACTGTCAGCTCCATGGAGAGGAAGATCCTTGGCCTCTGCCATGGAGACCGTCTAACCTACAGAGGTCCCAAGTACCTTAGGATGGTTGCAAATCTTGTTTTGCATAGCAGATGGAATTCAAGAAAAGGGAAGACAAGTTGCCATTGGGGAGACTTTGGGATGTTGTGTTATACCAGTGCTGACCTCTCATTGGTTCAACTAGCAATGGGCCATCATTTTTCTTCTTGACATGCTCCTTCTTAAACCCCTCCAGGGAATCAGGCCTTGATATTAGTCATATTTCCCAATTCTCTGTGAAATTGGTCAGAGGCCGAAAATGACTTTTAGTGTGGCGAGTGTTAAATTGTGCTTTATAGTTCTCACTTTGCACCTCTCCAGCATGGGTAGGCCTTAGAGATTACTGTACATTTTAGTTCAGTTTCATCATTCCCATATATTGCAGTTCCTGGGAATATTGCTTTCTTAAGCCTACAAACTTTTATTACTTCATCCAAAGATGAGGATAAAGTTTCAAGATTTATTGCCCAAGCTGCTTCTGTGAAATACACCCACATCCCCAAGCACACAGCTGAACGCACCAAATTGCAGGGACATGCACGAATCAGGCAATCACCACCTGTGAATATGCGAGCAATCAACGTGTTGTGAAGATACAGATGGCTATGCGTGGATGCATATTACAGCCTCCTTTTCACAGAGAAACCACTTTTGAGACAAGTACTGTGTTACAGACAAAACATTGGGACTAGCATCCCTATTCACAAAGGACTTTCCTCCTGTTGCCCTTAATGGGTAGAAATGTTTTAAATCTCTTTTAGGCTGCTCAAGATATTGAAAGCACTGGTAACACAGAACCAAATAAAATCGTATGGTTACAAAATTTATAGCAATTTCTTATATTTCCAAGTTATATGGAGTGGTATAGAAAAGAGATGTCATTCACTCATGTTTTGCTGGGGAAACACCTGTGCTGGATCTAGAAAAGCAATCTCCCTGTCAACAAACACAGCTTCCAGGGACTCACTTTGTGGTTGCAAACACGATCCTCAAAAGTAGAAATCTTTCAAAGAAACATGGATTCAGAAAATTAAATAGAGGGCTTATTACATGAAAATCACCATTCAGTACAACTAAAGGAGAATCAAATGTGCCAGCACACGAGTTATGAAACTTCATGAGGATTTTAATATTGTTTTAAATAAACACATATTGAGTGAAAGCAATAGTTCTATATCAACTTTATTAAAGAGTTGATTGGGTGCACTCCTTGCACTCTTTAAAGGGTGCAAGGAGTGGGTCAAGGAGCTGAGGGTTACTCAATGAAGCAGGAGGACACGGTGGTGGCTCCTGTGGCCTTTCCACTTTGTTTTTTTAGCCCGTGAGTAGTAAACAATTTGGCCACACCTACATAGAGGTCTGGCTTTTGACCTTGAGTCCTAACAGGAGTGTTTATTATTCAGGGTGGGCCCCCTGGGACCACATATGATGGTTTATTTCACAACATGAATCAGAGCGTGGCTGGCCATGCCTGATAGTCTTAGGGTGGAAACTAGCTATGCCAGAAGTGCCAACAGTATCATTAAAGCGTGGAAGCTTTTGCTCTTGAGATACTGAGTTCAATCACATGGGCCATCAATCAATCATGTCTGCACAATGAAGCCTCAACAATAACTCTGCACACCATGCTTGTGTGAGCTTCACAGGTAGTGTGTCCTGAGGATGAAGGAAGATTGCATTTGGAACCCTCCTAGCCTCCATCCTGTGAGTATCTTCCTTCAGCTGGTCCTAACTTGTATCCTTTTCCTGTAATAAACATGACTATGAATATAATAGCTTTTAGTGAGTTATTGAACTTGAGGATACGCTAAATAATAGCAAATATATATATTGGTCTCTGCCCCTGGTTCCTCCTAATATTTGATCTCTGATCTTAGTTCCTGACACAGAGCTCCTAAATTTCATGGGATTTCTTGGGTGACAGGAGCATCTCTTGCTCTAGTAAGGCATCTCGTGGATAAGGGCTGGTCACTAGAAAGGCCAAGTCATGATTAGAAGTTTGGAACTTTCAGCCCTACCTCTCACCCTCCAGAGAGAGAAGAGGGGCTGAAAAATGAGTTAATAATCAACCATGGCTATGTGAGGAAGCCTCCATAAAATCCCTGAACTATGGAATTCAGAGAATTTCTGGGTTGATGAACACATCTATGTGCCAGGAGGGTGGCACACCCCAACTCAACAGGGACAGAAGCTCCTGCATCCAGGACCCATCCAGACCTCGCCCTATGTATCTCATCATCTGGCAGTTCATTTGTATCTTTTAAAATATCCCTTTTAGACACAAGGATGGTTCAACATCTGAAAATCAATTAATGTGACACACCACATCAACAAACTGAGGAATAAAAACTACATGATCATCTCAATAGATGCAGAGAAAACATTTGACAAGATCCAACAGCCATTTACGATAAAAACTCTTGACAAAATGGGGATAGAAGGAAATTACCTCAACATAATAAAGGCCGTATATAACAAACCCACAGCCAACATCATACTCAACAGGCAAAAACTGAGCACCATACCCCTGAGAACAGGAACAAGACAAGGATGCCCACTCTCACCACTCTTACTCAACATAGTACTGGAGGTTTTGGCCAGAGCAATTAGGCAAGAGAAAGAAACAAAAGGAATCCACATAGGGAGAGAAGAAGTGAAACTGTCACTGTTTGCAGATGACATGATCTTATATATAGAAAACCCCAAAAAATCCATCAGCAAACTAATAGAAATAATTAACAATTACAGCAAAGTTGCAGGGTACAGAGTCAACTTACAAAAATCAGCTGCTTTTATATACTCCAATAACGAACCTACAGAAAGAGAACTCAAGAATACAATTCCATTTGAAATCACAACTAAAAGAATAAAGTACCTAGGAATAAATTTAACCTAGGAGGTGAAGGACTTATACAATGAAAACTATAAGACATTACTGAGAGAAATTGATAATGACTTAAAGAGATGGAAAGAGATTCCTTGCTCCTGGATGGGAAGAATAAACATAGTTAAAATGTCCATACTACCCAAAGCAATCTACAGATTCAATGTAATCCCTAACAGAATCACAATGACATTCTTCACGGAAATAGAGCAAAGAATCCTAAAATTCATATGGGGCAATCAAAGACTCCAAATTGCTAAGGCAATCCTGAGAAAAAAGAACAAAGCTGGAGGTATCACAATCCCTGACTTCAAAATGTACTACAAAGCCATAGTGACCAAAACAGCATGGTACTGGTACAAAAACAGGCACACAGATCAATGGAACAGAAATGAACGCCCAGAAATAAAACCACACATCTATGGACAGCTAATCTTCGACAAAGGTGCCAAGAACATAAAATGGAGAAAAGATAGTCTCTTCAATAAATGGTATTGGGAAAACTGGACAGCCACATGTGAAATGATGAAGGCAAGGGGCTGGCCCCATGGCCGAGTGGTTAAGTTCACGTGCTCCGCTGCAGGCGGCCCAGTGTTTCGTTGCTTCGAATCCTGGGCGCGGACATGGCACTGCTTATCAAACCATGCTGAGGCAGCGTCCCACATGCCACACCTAGAAAAACCCACAACGAAGAATATACAACTATGTACCGGGGGGCTTTGGGGAGAAAAAGGAAAAAAATAAAATCTTTAAAAAAAAAAAAATGATGGGTCGGCTCTGTGGCCGAGTGGTTAAGTTTGCGTGCTCCACTGTTGTGGCCCAGGGTTCGGATCCTGGGTGCAGATATGGCAACGCTCATCAGGCCACGTTGAGGCGGCGTCCCACATCCCACAACTAGAAGGACGTGCAACTAAGATATACAACTGTGTACAGGGGGGGTTTGGGGAGATAAAGCAGAAAAAAAAAAGATTGGCAACAGTTGTTAGCCCAGGTGCCAATCTGTAAAAAAAAAAAAAAAAAAAGATGAAGGCAACCTCTACCTCATGCTATACACAAAAATAACCTCGAAATGGATCAAAGACTTGAAGATACATCCTGAAACTATAAAACTCCTGGAAGATAATATTGGTAGTACACTCTTTGACATCGAACTAAAAACGATCTTTTCAAATACCATGTCGTCTCAGAGAAGGGAAACAAAAGAAAAAATAAACAAGTGGGAATTCATCAGACTAAAGAGCTTCTTCAAGGCAAAAGAAACTAGGATCAAAACAAAAGGACAACCCACCAACTGGGAGAAAATATTTGCAAATCGTATATCTGACAAGGGGTTAATCTCCATAATATATAAGGAACTCACACAACTGAACAATAAGAAAGCAAACAACCTGATCAAAAAGTGGGCAGAGGAGATGACAGACATTTTTCCAAAGAAGATATACAAATGGCCAAGAAACACATGAAAAGATATTCAACATCACCAATCATCAGGGAAATGCAAATCAAAACTACACTAAGATATCACTTTATGCCTGTTAAAATGGCTATGATCACAAAGACTAAAAATAACAAATGTTGGAGAGGGTGTGGAGAGAAGGGAACCCTCATACACTGCTGGTGGGAATGCAAACTGGTGCAACCACTATGGAAAACAGTATGGAGATTCCTCAAAAAACTAAAAATAGAACTACCATATGACCCAGCTGTCCCACTACTGGGTATCTACCCAAACAATTTGAAATCAACAATCCAAAGTAACATATGCACCTCTATGTTCATTGCAGCACTATTCACAATAGCCAAGACATGGAAGCAACCCAAGTGCCCACTGACTGATGATTGGATAAAGAAGATGTGGTGTATATATACAATGGCATATTGCTCAGCCAGAAAAAAAGACAAATTCATCCCATTTGCAATAACATGGAAGGACCTGGAGGGAATTATGCTAAGTGAAATAAGCCAGTTGGAGAAAGACAAACACCAGATGATTTCACTCCCATGTGGAATATAAACAAGTACTTGGACAAAGAAAACAGTTCAGTGGTTACCAGGGGAAGGGGGCTTGGGGGTGGGCACAGGGGGTGAATGTGAGCCCTTATGTGGTGACAGTCAAGAAATAATGTACAACTGAAATCTCACATTGACGTAAACTATTATGAACTCAATAAAAAAATCCCTTTTAACAAATTTGGACTAGTAAGCAAACTGTTTTCCTGGATTCTGAGAGCTGCTTCAACAAATTATTGAACTTGAGGAGGGGGCCATGGGAACCTTCAATTTGTAGCAAAGCTGGGCAGAAATTGTGGATAACCTGGAGACCTTCTACTTGCAATTGGCCTCTAAAGTGGGGAGCAGTCTTGTGGGACCAAGCCCTTGATCTGTGGGGTCTTGGACTAACTGTGGTTATTGTCAGAACAGAATTGAATTGTAGGATACCCAGCTGGTGTCAGAGAACTGGTTGGTGTGGGAAAAACCTACACATTTTGTGTCAGAAGTATTGTGAGTGTGAGAGTAGAGGAAAACAGTGAATGTTGTCCTTAGACAGGGTAGTTCTGGGAAACTCTCAGACTTGCAGTTGGTGTCAGAAATTTTGGCAGACTTGGCAGCCTGCAGAGTTGTGCCCTGAACCTCACACTGTGGCTAATTCCTGGGTACTCCTCCATACTCAGCTAGACTAACAAGACCTCTTCAAGAGATGTCATTTTTAGGATTGTGATGAAGACCATGCCTCAGATTCACAGTGGAGGCACCCCTGCAAGTGAGGCTCCCATATGAAGCTGGTGGAGTGGAGCTAGAGAGGAAAAAATGCTCTTCTCTCTTCACTGTTTTGTTCACACTCAAGGCCCAGGGTGCACAGGAGGACTAGCCAAGTCCTGTTGCGTGAAAGGACTAGAAATGAGAAGTTAGAGTAGATGATAGAACGGGAAAGCAGAGAGGAGGCCGGGAGGGATGCATGAGTCACTGCATTGAGTGACTCTTGTTTTGCCAGATCCACCAACCTGCTAGAGAGATTTCAGCTTCTCACAACCTCACAAAGCCCTCCACACCCACTAACTACACTATAGATGTTTTATTTTTAATAACATTTGCACTAAAATATTTCAGAGGGTCATATCAATGGGGATGCTATTGTGTTTCTAAGTGTTGGAGGTAGAAGCAAAATTCCACATTGCTTTTTGGGCAGATATGGAAATGAAGCCTAGCAAAATTAAATCGTTTGTGGTCCTAGTCTCCTTTTCAGGCAATGATTTGGGAGAATAAAATATCAGAAGAAATTCCTCATCGCTGACAACCAAAAATTCCAGGGAGAAGCTAGCAAATAGGAAATGAAATGATGTGAGGAAACCAACGACGAGCAACGATGTTCTTTTTAAATTAAAAACTGAAATATACACCTGCTGAAAAGGGGAAATTAAACAAACACTGTATGATGGAGGGTAATAAAAGAAAATATTTCACCAAGAAAAATTTTCAGGATTATATCAAAGTGTTCCTCTGAAACTGATAAAAAACCTTTTTCTTCATTTCTTCTCTCTCCCTCAGAAACTTTATCCTTTCATTAGAAGTCAGCCATGTGCAGGAATTATTGATAGCTGCAATATTTCATCTTGTATTTTTTAATCAGTCACTGCAATGCATGTGCAGCTCATGAACTGCGCTGTGGTTTCTAAGAAATGTTCTCAATTGCTTGGTGCAGCTGCTCCATGGTTGAGCCCCAGCTGCCCTGGAGATCCTGGGAGAGCAGGGTGAATTGCTAAGAGTTAGCCCGGTTTACCGGGCTGACAGTGAAGGGAAAGCTGAGGAAATTTTATAAGCCAACATTTTAGCCCTTTACAGTTTCCAAAGCACAAGCCGTTGTATTTTCTTATGTGTTTGCATGACAATCCATGAGGGAGAGAGTATTCTTATGACTGTTGGGCGGATGAACAAATGAGGGTTTGAGAGATTTACTCAGTCATACTGGTAGCAAGGGGCAGAGCTGATACTCAAACAGTCTGCCTTTACCCATTGTTTTCCAGAACTCTTGGGTCCCTGTGTCTGCAGCTGGGAAAAGAATAGTGTTACTCAACCGTGCACCGCCCACTACCAGCTCTGAGCAGAGTGGACACCACTGCTTTTGGCTTTACTTTAGGATAAAAGTCTCTTGGTCTTAAGCCAAGGATCTCGGTGTAAAAGATAGAAACATATGAGCAAAGGAACCATCCACATAAGGCTAACCACATTGTGACCGGCTGACCTCCTCACTGTCTGCACCCTCCGTGTGCATCCGTCTGCTGGAGACTCTGCCTTTGTTTTCTCTGTACCCAGCTGGCTCTTCTTCCATTTGTCTTCATTTCCAAATCTTTCCACGTTGTCCGTGAAACCTTTCCTGAATCATCCAATACGTGCCTTTCTCTCTTTTCTCTGAACCCTTGCCATATAAAGTGGAGCCATTGTGCAGTGGAAAGAGCATCAGGCTGTGGATCGGAGCCTCTGGTTCTGGTCCCTCTGTACTAGCAAGCTCAGGCTCCTTAAGCAAGTTATATAACTTCTCCAGATCTCAGTTTCTGCCTCTGTAAAGTGGGGGCATTAGAATAGATGTTCTCTAACAGCCATAATTAAAATTAATACTACACAGTTTTACACATGGGTAGATACTGTCTTAACTTTTACCAGACTGCTTCATTTTGTGTTTTGTTTCTACAAAGAAATTTGTGAGCTATATTGTCTATTTATTTCATAACCCTATAAAGCCTAGTCCATTAATACATTTGAGTACAAGTTTGTTTTCCTTAATCAACTGATTGCTTGAAAAATCACATTATTAATCATTACTTTCAGTCTTTTGAGGGAGTGTCTAAATGGAATTCAAGATGCCCATGGACTTGCAAATGTATTTTTTCCTAGACATAGACAGTAGGTGCATTAATAATATTAGCTAATATTTACTGAGGACATACTAATTAAGAGACTCTGTTCTGAATGCTTTTCATGTTTTACCTCATTTAATTTCCACAAATGCCATATAGATAGGTACTATTGTTATCTCTGTTTTACTGAAGAGGAAACAGTAAGGAACAGAATTTGAGCGTGTCGCTCAATATTGCAAAGCTGGCAAATGACAGAGTCAGGATTTGAACAGGTGGTCTGACTCTAGAACCCGTGCTTTCCTCCCGCCCCATACCCCTGTCCTGTTGAGCAGAAAGGAGTACCGTGCAAACAGTAGAGGGACATGTGACGTTAGCAACTAGATTCTTTTCCTAATCTATGGAGTGGGAAAGAGAAGTGAGGTTTGAATAAAAGATTCCTAGGTTTCTTTAATCTGTGGCATTTTATGAGTATCTCATTCTAAATTGGCAATGGCAGTATTTCTGTCCCTGAATAAATTTCTTTTAACCTCATCCCCGCCTTTGCAATCATCCAGGTGAAGATTGGATACAAAATGCTGTAAGTAGTATGACCTTACTTATCTACAAAATATGTTTCTATAACTTTATAAATATATTTCTGTAAATTTTCTATAAAATATATTTCTATAAATATATTTCTATAAAATATATTCACATATATACATATATAAGTATATATGTATAGGTACAGTAGAAAGAAGTACAAAATATAAACAGTGGCTACATCTGGAAGTGGGATTATGTTGTGGCATCATTCCCTCTCTTTATAATTTTCTTTAATTTTCAGATTTTCTAAAATGCAAATGTGTTTTCAAATGAACTTCATTTTGAACCATGCAAAATACTACAGCCGCATTAAGCCCAAGTTGAGTTTTAGCACCCCGCATATGGCAGCTCGCTGCTTTGGCTACTTGAAAGCCTTTCCAACCCCTCCCTGAATTGAATGTGCTCAGCACAGTAAAGCATCTTCCATGCCTAAATCGTGTCTCACCTCTCTCAGAATTGGGTTTGCGTGGGCTTTGGGGAGGGGCCTGTGGTTTCCAGAAGTTTGAAGAAACTGAGATGACAGGGAGACTGACAATAGCCTGGTTGTGTGTGAAATTAAACAGATGCCTTAAAAGACAAAGCAAGATACATCTTTCACCCAGGATTCACCTCTGTCTGTGATAGTTTTGCATAAAGGAATATTGAGAATTTCTAGGAGGAAAGCTATTGACATATGAAGACCAATTAGCCACATGGATCTCCACCCCTGAGTTGTACAACAAGAAGGTCCTTTAGCTCAGTAATTTCCTCTCTCCGAAAAGAGGAAATCTAGGGTCACAGTCTCAACTCAGGGCTGTCCTCTCAGCAAAGATGTCCTTTGCTAATAAGCCTAACATCTGAAACAGCACCTTTCCAGTTAATAATTGTTACTTTAAAATGTCTGATTTTTTTAAGGTCAACACAACTGAAGAAGCATTCTTTAAAATAGATACACTATCTCTACCCAATTTATTCAAGTCTGTGATTACAGGATAGGTCAGTGGACCTAGGCTATGCTTCATTCATTCATTATTTCCGTTATCTATTCAACAAACATCTATTGATTGCCTACTCTGTGCTTGCCAGGAGCCAGGCATTGGGCACACAGGGAAAACAATGCATCCATCCTGATTCATGAAGCTGAGGGTCTAATGAGGGTCTCCCGTTAAGGACACAGATAATTGCAGGGTGACAGGCAATTGCGGTGCTGGATTTGTGAACCAATTTCTCAGATAGATACCAAAATATTTCAAGGTGTACAAGACTTTGCTCAGAAGTACTTGTGCAGAAGTACAAATGAATTTGTTTAAATGAGTGCCAACTATTGTTGAGAACAATGTATTTATCTTCCAAAATGAAGCGCTATTTCGCTCAAGAGGGCAAATGTGCCACCTGTCTATACTCAGTAAACTCAGGCAGCAGATACACATTCTAAATAATAGAAACTTTATTCGCAAAGCATCTTTTATCTTGTTAGTCCATAATGTGCTTTACAAACTCAATAAATGACTGTGATATATTTTTATAAACATTGGTTAAAACACTGACGTTTTAATATATTTCATGTCATAAAGTATATTAGTTTTCTAGAAAAGCCCTCCAACAGTAATTTTGTTAGTCCTTGCATTAAAGGCTGTCACTAGTGCTTCATAAAACATGTCAATCTGCTGACAGACATAGGATGGTGATTTTTTTCTCTTGATAGGGACGTAGTTTCCCATGTTTTAGGCATGGGTCTTCCTTAGGTCTCCACCCTCATTTTCCCTGACCTAATCTTATAAAAATGAAAACCAAAGAGAGGATGAAAGCAGAAGACATGCACACAATCACCTTTCTGGGTGATAATCCCACTGTGATCTTAGTGTAACATTAATGGGCCAAAAATGTATGTGATGTTAATTTAGAGACTTGTGAGAAAGCATCTGGAGTTTAATGTAGCAACGTCGACTAGGCAAAAAATGTAATCAAAATGCCAGAAAGGCTCAGTGCTCTGGATGAAGCCCAAATTGTTACTCAGCACCAGGAGGGCATTTAGAGCCAAGCTGGAAAAAGGGGACTCACAGGAAATGCCACAACATGTTCCCCAATGCCTTTGTCTCCCATTTGGTTACAATACAAAACCAATTTGCGGAAGAGATTTGCAAAAACAGAAAAGGAGCACATTCTGGGAAACGGGAAGAGAATAAGGAAGTACTTTGTTTTTGCTTTTCCTTCTTTTATGTCATCTTACATGTGCCTCATGTGATAGGTCATAAAGATATACAAATAAGTACTGTTTCATAGAATGTATACTCCTTTTGTGTGATGACATCACACCTAGAAATATCTCCAGACATTTGATAATGTAGAGTATTATGGATAGGAACACTAGTTGGAACTTGAAATGCAAAATGGCAGAATGGGTCCTGTCGATCACGGTTACAAGGTACTTCTGAAAAGAGAAAATGTTACTGAGGTGCTAGGTCATTGTAAGCTTTTATGATAAATCAGGGTTGGGCTTATCTAAACACTTGTTTCCTGGAAAGTAAGTTAGATGAGGAGAAGATAAACGTACATGAGTGCTTGAAGCTCTTTTTTCTCTCTTCAGAATACAGAGAGGCTGTTAGCAAGTGTCTGATCATTTGCTTGCTTAAGCTATGCCTCTGATATTTTGACATCGTCACTTTAGTTGTAGATAAATAATTTGATGTCTAAAATGTATGCATATTAGAATTCCCTGGAGCTAATGGCCGAACGTGTTAAAAATTTATATCATCAAAAGGATTTATTTGGCTTAAATTTTACTAAAGTTATGTAAGGGATGACTTTATAAACTTCACAAACCACTCTTATTGGGCTGGTTGTGAAAAGGAAGTAGAAAGGGGCCCCCAACATTAAGGACAGGGGTATATGCACATGTGTCTGAGCCCAATATTCTATTAAGCACAGATATCTCCGTTCGAGACCTACTTCTGTCTCCAAGTTCATTTGCTGGCCCTTTGCATGTCATTTTTCCCATCTGTAAATTGGAGACACATGGTACCCACCCTATATATTTTTTACAAGATTATAAATGGCACCAAAGGAGAAAATGTATGCAAGGTTATTATGAAAAGTATAAGGAGTTATACATATTCAATAGTTTGTTGTTACTCTGAAATGATTTTAGTACACCAGCTCCTTGTCCTAACGACCTCTAAGGGACACAAAATCTCTATAGAGGAGTTGCTTTCAATGAATTAGACTTTCTATATAGAAAACAGACACCCCTGGAAGGGACAAGGAGAAGTGTATAAATAAGTAGGTGGCAGAGTTGCCAGCAGCCAGAATAGACGGCACAGCAATTCATTCTCTCCCTGTAAACTCCAAGGGGGTGGGAGAGAAATTGATTTTAACACGAGTGACTTCCTTTTAACTTTACTTGACACACAATGAGGTTATTTCATCATATGTAATGATAAGCTTGCATGAAAGTGATGATTTCCAGGCTATTTTAAGGATCTTTGCCTACATACATCGTTACACATCATTCAATTTGTCAGAATCTTGATTGCAACAAAAATTGATGTCTGGTCAGTTGGTCATTCTCATGTTCCCACATAGAGCAAATGTAATTGAAATATAGGAGTCAGATGGGTAAAAGGGAACACGAAAAGTTTTACTCTTTTCTTTCTCCCGCTCCCTGTCTATCCCTGAGTTCCTCCCATTAACAAAGACTTTGGAGAATAAGGGACATCTAAAGTAAAAAGGAGTTTGTCAAATTGCTTTTTATTGTCTCAGAAGTTAATACAGAAGGGAATCACGGGTCTCTGAAGAAGCATCAGCATCTTCACCTATCTGGTGACATCCTTCCTCAAACCCCCACTACACAGAGAGGCAACGCTTTCTCTCTAGAAAGAAGTGATAGGTTGCGTCAAGTTGACGAATAACTAGAGAAAGAACACAGGGCATAACTAACAGTATTTGAATCAGTTGTTGTCAAGTGGAAAATTGAGACCATTGACTGAATGATTTACACAAAACAAAATGAAACTCCCCAATATTCTTGAGTGGTATAGCAGAGAGAGCTATAAATTCACTGAAACACATTTCTTTTTTCTCTTAGGCGCACTGCTAGACTACATTTTCCTCCATCCTTCCAGTGATACGGGCCACTCCTGGGCCAAAGTGGTTCAGAAGCAAATGTTCAGAAGCTTTTCTCTTACTGTCTTTCCCTACCATTCACAAAAAGGAATTTATGTGAGGAAGAATATAGCCCATCCTGATTGATTAAAAGGGAGAGATATTTTCTCTCCACACTGAATTTATAGGATAGTTCAACCGACCAGTGAAAGCACTGACTTGACACAGGGACCTAAGGAACATCCAGAATCTGTACCAGTGGTCCTCAAAGCATGATTTCCAAATAAGCAGCATTCGTGTTACCTGGGAACATAATAAATGTAAATTCTTGGCTCCCACCCCAGACCTACTGAATCAGAAACTCTGAGAGTGGAGCCCAGAAATTTAATAAGTCTTCTTGGTGGCTCTGATGCATGCTGCAGTTTGAGGACCACTGCTCTGGACATTTCAGGACTGGGATAGATTTTGAAATGTGTTCATGGGGGTAAATGGCTCAATGTTCCAAATTCTGACATTTTGATATATCCTTCAGGCATATTTGCAAATATTGGAGGAATAAATTGGAATAAAGGCATGACTGACACCTTGCTTCAAGCCAGAATCTACTTGAAAAAAAAGAGACTTGCATCAGGTTAAGGTGCATATGGTTTCCTTAGTGACTTGTGTGACCCAAAGCCTATACACTGCCTGGCTTTGCCCATTAGGGCAGGGTTAGCTAGAGAATTTGTGTGGGTTTGGAAGAGATAGAATAGTCCCAACATTTAATAGAGAGTAGCTTTTCCTAGGGCATATTTAAGGGAGCTGAGACTCCCCCAGAACCTCAAAGCTTGCAAAAGTTTTGCATAATTTTCCAGCAGTGTCCTGAATGTCCAGGGGAAGTGGGTTCGGCACTGTGGTAGGTGGTCCTATTAGCAAGAGAGCCCCGAAGCTTTCCTAGTCAGCCTCTCCTTTGACCAACAGCTGCCCTTTTATTAAATCAAAAGAACTATAAAGGATAAATGTCATGTAGTCCCGACTTTACTGTGGGGCACAGCAGAAGACCCCCATAAAAATGCTTCATCCTAGGGGCAGATTCTTACTTACTTGGATGGAAATGAGAAAGGAGAAAGCTATGCTATTCGAATTCTGCTGTCTGACCCTTCCATCTGCACCATCTTGCACCCAGAGTGTCAGGTTCATAAATAACTCCACCTCCAGGCTGGCCCCTATTCACGTTCTATCAAGGGAGGCAAGACGAGATTTCATGGATCAGCTGGGGAGATTTGAAGGCCTAACCTGTGGGTCACATAGATCTCAAATGTGTTTCTCTTTCTGCCTTTGGTTTTATGCTCAGTCCAAAGAGATTTTCCCTTCTGGGTAAAGTTGACTCTCACTTCCCTTCCTCTGCCACAACCAATAGCAGGTGGGTGGTCATTTATAGAGAAGATGTGTGCTGGGACTAGAGTCCACACACAGTCTAAGAGGAAAAGATAGCGGGACTAGAAGAACATTGATTTCTGTGACAACCAGGTCTGGGGCTAAGGTAAGGCAAGGGAGGCCCTTGATTCACTTGCCTCAGGCACAAATTAAAGTGTTACCAAAAAGCTCGATAATCAAGACAAATGATATGTTAATGCACTATTTCAAAAAATCAAAATTAAAGCAAAAAAAAATCCATGAGGAACAAAATATCAAAAATTTCAATAAAGACAGAATCAATATTGTGAATTTTCCTTTCGCTTCAGGCTCCAATGGTTGCACATAGCACTGTCTGTGACTATGAACCGGAACAGTGCAAATATGTTCCGCTCTGTATGGAATAGATAGGTGGGCGATTAGCAAAAGCTAATCCTCTGAGGTCAGAATTCCCAGTGGTAAGAAAGAAAGGCAAGAAAGAGATAAAAAAGAGACACACGAAGAAGAAAAGGAAGAAGAGGAAGAAAGATCTATTGAGTATTTATAAAGGGTGAGGCATTGTACCAAGCACATTACATGTATTAATTCATTTAGTCCTCAAACCATTATGAAGTAAATACTATTATCACCACCACTCCATAGGCAAGGACGCAGACACAGAGAGGTTAAATTAGTTGTCCAAGATCAGGTAGTAAATGGCAGAGCTGAGATATAAACTAAAGCTTGAGAACACTTATACGAAGACAAGTAGGAGAGAAAGGAACCAGGGAGGAAATTAAAGGGAGAGAAAGCAGTACCGAGTTTTCAGTCCTTTGTATTCTGCAACAGCAAAGGAAACATGTAGAAATTGTGGCTGCTTGATGAAGACCAGTTTAGCATCTTTGAACAGGAGACAAAAGCATATTTGAGACACTTGCTGTCGTGCTGGCACAAAATATCTACTTAATGTTGGTTGTTTTCACATCCTGACATCTCCCAATTGACAAGGAAATGCTTAGCATGCCATGAAATGAACAGGAGCCAGAGCTGAGCAGACGGCCGTGGCGGCGATGACGAAGACTGCAGCCCGTCAGCCCCCTCCCTCCAAAACAGGTCTCACTCTGCCTCCTGTTCTCTAAATCTTTCTCTGTAGAACTCAAGAAATAACATACAGAGATGGGTATATATTATTTATTTACTTTCTTATTTATAGGTTATATGTATGTGTATTGTGTAAGTATTTAAAACCCGACTCGACCCAGTGCGACAAGAATGATGTCTCAATTGCAGGAGGGGACACGTTGCACAGGTTTAAGTATGATAGATGGGACGACCTCCCTTGCTTAGTAAACAGCAGTGAGAGAAGCTGAACAACCCTGAAATTAGAACGGGGGGTGGGAGGGGGAGGGTCATGCTGGTGCGATATTACTGGAACAAGATGCAGAGAAAAGTAATTTACTCTGAAGTGACAGTCTGAAGGCGAAAAATAAACTAACAGGAGGGAGTTTAGGCTCATTAGCAGCCTGGTCTCAATATTTCATTATTAATGATAATAAAAAGAAGAAAGGAGGGAGAAAAGGCATATGAGCATGTGCATCCACCTCCCTCCAACCCCCTCCCCCAACACACACACAGAGCCAGCTCAAAGGCTCACAATAGCCCAGACTCCAGGACTCCGTTTTAGTCTGGGCACAACAAAAGCACCTCCAGAGAGAGAAAACGCCAGGCAGGATGAAGAATGGGTTAGCTCTGGTTCTGGTCTGTTCTATTCTAAAGGCCTGAATCGGTGGGGCCCCTCTGCGGGATTCCGCCTGATTTATTAGAACCTCTGCCGCAGGCAATGAAGCCCCCAACTGATGCTCTGCAGCCCAGCCTGGAGGAGCAGCAGAGAAAGGGGAGCCCATGCCCAGCTGCCCCTGGGATTTCTCGGGCAACATCCCCCTGGGTTGGGGGAGAGGCAATCGCTCCTTCTTGAGATTGTATACTGTCTGCACCTAGACAGGGAAGGAACAAAGCTACTGGGAATCAATAGCTATGGTCTGGATATAAAAGGAAACAGGATACATCCCAGAGATTGTAACTAAAGGCTAAAAATAAAATTCTACGGTAAGCAACCATGCTGGATTCAATTTAATTTAAAATGGCAAAGGAGCTCTCAGGTTCAACCTGTTGCCCAAATAAAGAAAATGATAATTGTCTTTTGTGCCACCAGGCTGCCACTCCTGACAAATATTTTGCTATGAATAATGTATACATTTTTTCCTTGACCTTGTCCCTCATAACCCAGCCAGCCTGGCCTGGTCCGTGTTTCTGTTTTCTTGGACCATTTCTGAACACGTGAATATGGCTATCTTAATGTTAATCCTGTTGGCAAAACAGTAGCTCCCTTCTGCTGCTGCTATCACCCATGGCCTTGAGTGATTGAAAACATATTCAAGATCGTCTTTTCTATTGCTGTGTCCTTGTAATTTATCAACGTGACAGAATTATCCATTCGACCAACAGATATGTGAGAATCTACCACTGTGCTGGGCATGGTGCTGGGTTAGAATGAATATAGAAATGAATCGAATACATGGTCCCTTTCCTCTTGTTGCTTATAGACTATTGAGGGAGACCATAAGAAGCAGTAAATGCACGAATAACCACGTAATAACAATCGTGTTAAATGCATGAAGAAAATGAGCTGGTGCTCTAAAGAAGACTGGGGGATGGGAAGACTACTTTCCATAGGGTGGTCCAATCAGCCTTCTTGGAGGAAGTGGCATCTAAGCTGAGACCTGAAGGAAGCAGCAGCTTGCCAAAAAATCCAAGAGGAAGAGGGCTCCAAGCAGAGGACCGTCTCTGAAGGCCAAGAGTCAGAAAAGAGCTTAACTGTTTCTTGCTCAAAAAAGACAAAGGCCAGTGTCTCTGGAGAGTGGTGTTGAAGGGAGAGCACGCCACAAGTGACTGGAGATGGGGCCAAGAGTGTCATGAAGTGCCTCAAAGGTCAGTACAACAGGTTGGATTTTATTCTAAGGTTCAGGGGAAGCTTCTAGATTGCTTAACTCAGAGGAGAGACACAAACAGATTTACCTTCTAAGAGGGTCTTTCTGGCTGCGGTGTGCAGAAAGAATTGGAGGTGGGACAAGCCTGGGAGCAGGGAGACTGGCCAGGGAACTTCTCAGAGGGACAGCGGGGAGGTAGAATGGAGACAGAAAGGCACGGGGAGGTCCCCAATAGGTTTCAAGGAAGAAGACACAGGCCGTGGTAAGAGATTGTGTGCTGGGTGCAGGGAAAGGGAAGAGTCAAGAAGGACCCACGGTTGTGTGGCTTTACCCTCTGAAGCTAACCTTTGGTATAACAATGAACATTGCAGTCTGTGAGTCTCGACATAGACACATATTCTTCGTAAAGAAGGTCTCTGTGGGGTCAAATCTGCATACTGATTTGTCTTACTATGGACACTAGGTCCAGGCCCCAGAGACCACCCTACTCTATTCCACCTGGGGGAGGCGAGAAGTCTGTGTTCTTTCTCTGGTTGTGATTTCTTTTCCCCTACATTTCTGAGTCCTCTTCATTTTTCTCCTTTAAGTCCAGACCCTGATGATCTCTAAGACAGGGTGGGGGAGCCTGAGGAGCAGCAGTTCTGAAAGTATGGTCCTGGACCAGCTGCATCAGCATCACCTGGAAATTTGCTAGAAATATACTTGGGTCCAAACCAAGATCCCCTGAATCAGCAACTTTGGAGGTGGATGCTCAGCCGCCTGTTTTTTAACAAGCCCTCTGAGTGATTCTGAACCGCGCTAAAGTTTTAGAACCACTGCTCTACCACCGCTCTCTATCTCCACTATCGAATGTGGCTGTCACTCATCACATGTGCTGATTGAGTCCAGAAAATGTGTCCAGTCTGAACTGGGCTGTGTAAGTATAAAATATACATAAGATTTCAAAGACTTAGTACCAAAAGAGTAAAATTTCTCTTAATTTTTTTATATTGACACATGTTGAAATAATGTGTTCGATATTTGGGGTTAAAATCTGTTATTAAAACTTATTCCAGGGGCTGGCCCCATGGCCGAGTGGTTAAGTTCGCGTGCTCCACTGCAGGTGGCCCAGTGTTTCGTTGGTTCGAATCCTGGTCGCGGACATGGCACTGCTCATCAAACCACGCTGAGGCGGCATCCCACATGCCACAACTAGAAGGACCCACAACGAAGAATACACAACTGTGTACTGGGAGGCTTTGGGGAGAAAAAGGAATAAAATAAAAAAATCTTAAAAAGAAATTTATTCCACTTGTTTCTTTTTACCTCTTTAGTGACTATAAGAAAACTTAAAATTCCATGTGTAATACATATTATATTTTTATTGGACAGCGCTGCTCTAAACCATTGCCTCTGCAACTTCAACGTGCACAGGAATTGCCTGGGGAGCTTCTTAAAATGCAGATTCTGATTCAGTAGGTTTTGGGTGAGGGCCGAAATTCTGCATTTCTAGCAAGCTCCGGGAGATGCCCATGCTGCTGGTCTGTGGACCACACTTTGAGTAGCAGGGCACCGATATATTTTGGGGAAGTTTTTGAAAGTAAGCATGGAAAAACCACTAAATTTGAAATCAATACCCCTGATTTTAAGTCCCATCTCTGCTTCTTATTAGCTATATGACTTCGGATAAGTCATGTTTTCAGTGAAAAATGGAGATAATAGAAATAACTTCATAAGCTTATTGCAAGGTTTAAATAAAATGATTTTGATGGAATTATTTTTATATTATCAAGGCCAAATAAATCTAAATTATTCTATACCATCACCACACACACACGCACACGTATACACACACAGGGTCAAGCACTGAACATACTGGAGTGAGTGATGCATAGAGGCAATTTCCCCAGTTTCTAAGATAATTCAAGGTTTCAAAGAGACAATATAATCACTTGGCTATTCCAAATTGCCTCCTAATTATTTCTGCCTGGATTATCTGAATCATTGTGACCAAGGAGAACTCACCTGAGAAGGACAACAGCGTTTGGCCAGCATCTCTCTCAGAAGTATTTTGTGGTTGGGGTCGATGTTGACTTTGTTACTTTCCTAAAGGGTGAGGCCCCAGGGGGACATTATCCTAAACACCCAGGTAAATACTCAGCTTCACGTCTCAGAGAATCAGAGCATCCACAAAGCTAGGCGCTCCATCAAATCAGACTTTGTCAGTAATTAAGAAGTAACCAGACTCCTAGAAGGAGCCACTTTGTGACCCGAGGGAAAAGAGAACTGAACTGGCCTTGCGACTTTGTCATCATTAGGAAGATAGGGAAGGCGGAGAAAGACACATAAAGCAATAGTCCCTTAAAGCATAATTGTCATGCTGTGGTGGCAACATCCATATGGTCGACATTAGCCCAGCTCTCCCTCTGGGGCTGTAGCACTGGGAATACGAGATGGCAAGAGAGGATGGGGAGATGCTCAGAAACTGAGCATGTAGTGTGCCTAGCACTGTGCTATGTCCTCGAAATGGGTAATGTTGCAATTAGCTTTAACAGGAAGAGAAATAGCTTTGTTACACACACACACACCCCCCCCCCCCCCACAGACTTCATTTCCTCCATCCCCCACCCAGTGAGGAGGGGTGTGGAAAACAGTATCTCCTTTCATGAAGGTTACTGATACGTTAATTTGGAATTTCTGGCATGGTGGACGGGTTGTCCTCAAGCTTTCTAAAAGCAGTTTTCTCTAGAAGGGGAAAAACTAGGCTGTTTAGAGCAATGCAATGTCCTTGCCCTGCAGTGTCCCGGGCTAGCCTTTTTGGAGGCACATCTCATGCACAGTGCAGAAAGCTACATAAAACCAGAACAGCAGCTTTGAGGAGCAGTAGCTTCAGAAGACCCAGCTCTACTTACAAGTCGCACTAACCCTAGACAGAGGAGAAATCACGCCTTTTCCCTGGGCCTTAGGTGCAACATCTTTAAAATGAGAGGGTTTGATGAAATGGTCTGTAAGGTCCCTTCAAGCCATAATAGGCTGCTATTCCAAATGATAACGTTACTTATATAAAATGAGCCCCCTGGTCGGCGCCCCTTGGCTGACAGGGTGCATGTGGGGGCCCTGTGGAGAGCAGACACTGCTGCAGAAGGACAGGGAGAACACAAGCACCATGAACATGACCCAAATACTCTGTGTCTGAGAGGCCCAGGAAATGCATGCCTCTCTGGACGGCAGGCCCACATGTTCCCCACTCCTCCGAACTGAGACCTTCACCACGGGAGGAGGAAAGGCCCCTGGTGGGTTCTAGTGGAACAAAGCAGGGTCTAAGCAAAGGTGCAGTTTGTCATCAGGACCCTCCCGCTTCCCTTCCTTGCCCCTCAAGCCCCAATCCAATAGTAGAGAGTCCTTGTGATCTCTTCCTTCTCTTGTAATCAATTGTGCTCTCCAGGAACATTCTCATAATATTAGTCTCAAGAAAAAGAAGAAAATTTGTATTTAAGAAACTATTAGGTACTTAAATAAAGGATCTCATTTAACTTCTGCTGCTAGGGCCAAGACTAAGATGATGCTAGCGAGGTGCCTACTTGCTTGGGGTGCATAACGTAAGGCGGCACTGGCTCCCCAGGGTCGTGAGTGCAGGGCTGACCCATGTACCACCCTGAGAGACAGCACTTCCTTAAATTTTGCACCAAGATACCACTCTTGCCTCACCTAGGTCTGGCCCTCTTGGCTTTATTTGTATATTTCCATGTCGTGGATATGGAATCAACCACAGTGAGGCTCAGAGTCACACAGCCCCAAGATAGACATTAAGACCCATCTGTTTGCTCCACTCCAGCAACATGGTGGTTAATGGCACATACCCTGGAGGGTCTGCTCGTTTAGAATTCTGGTGCCTACATTTGCTGGCCGATAGCCTTGGCCAACTTATTTAAATACTCTGCTCCAATTTCCTCACCTACAAAAAGGGAATAATAGTAGCCCCTACCTCATAGTGCTGTAATGAAGATGGAAGGAATAATGCACAGAAAGTGCTAAAACAATGCCTGGAACAAATATGTCTCAAAACATGTTAACTAGGTGATGATAATGATAGTGGCGATGGTGATGATGGTGGTGATGATCATGGTGATGATGATGATGACATCTTGATAAATGTTGGTTGTTATTACTATTATTCTGATCACATTAGTGACTTATAATGCGATGTGTTATCCTTCTTGGGAGGTTTTTGTATTTTAGCAGAAATTAATATCCTAAGTACTGACTCTTCAACCATAAATTACTAGATATTATCACTGAATCCAGGGAAATTATCTTTCAGAGGAATTACAGAAGTGGCCCCAAATCACACAATGAATTTCATTTCCAGCTCTAATGGCCAGCCTGTGAACCTGACTTTGCACATTAAGGATATGACTCTCCCTTCAGAATTAGGAGCTTAATCCAACAGGGAGAATTTGTCAGGCATTGCCATTTAGGGCCATGTGCACTCCAGCACCAGGCCAGCATTTCTTAAACCCAAGATGTGTCTCCTCAGCTCACTGACTGCGGATGTAGTCTACTCCCTTAGGAGGCCCTGGCCCCAAGAATGTAAGGTTCGATTGTCCCTGCCACCCTAACTGGCCTCCTTTCACAGTCAATTACTTCCTCATTAATCGTTGCTGTTAATAATCCACAAAGCACCTTTTGCTGGCAGTGCCGAGTGCCGGGGGGAAGAAAAGCAGCAGCTGGCATTACTTAATTGACCTCCCCAATGGCAGTGTTTGTGAGTGTGGTCATGCAGCCAGGATCCCACATAGGACTGACTGCCAGTCCCCAGCACAGCTCTCATCAGTCAGAATCAGCTCATCAAAGGGTCTTTTGCAGAGCTGCACAGGGTGTGAAAAAGCTGGCAAAGCCAAACTGGGGTCCTGATGGTGATGGGTGAACTTGGCCTCCAGCCTGCAGAGGAGTGGCTGTCTCACTTGTTCCTCTCACTAGACCACCTTTAGGGAGGAAAGACAAAGCAAGGGTGACAAATGAAAAGTGAAGGCTGAACAACTGCCCTTGGGGCACAGAGCCTGGCACCCAGTTGGGACCGGCCAGGAGAGAACATGTGCTCTAGCTGGTGTCCCTGGTCACTGCCACTGCTGAGCTGCTTGTCTCCACACTGACAACTCTAATTTCATCAGCGCAAAGAGGAGCCCAAAGGGGCACTTGATGGATGTCACTCCGGGTGTCACACTGGACGATGCTTGAACACCCACTGAACTCTGAAACTGAAGGGAGCCTTGAAAAGAGCTGACATTAAAAACACCACCCCAGGGGGCCAGCCCAGCAGCCTAGCAGTTAAGTTTGTCCACTCCGCTTCGGTGGCCCGGGGTTCACTGGTTCGGATCCCGGGCGCAACCTATGCATCACTCATCAGGCCATGCTGTGGCAGGTGTCCCACATATAAAATATAGGAAGATGGGCACAGATGTTAGCTCAGGGCCAGTCTTCCTGAGTAAAAAGAGAAGGATTGGCAGCTGATGTTAGCTCAGGGCTAATCTTCCTCACCAAACAAACAAAACAAAACAAAAAACCCCACTACCCCAGGGGTAGGATATTGAAGACTTGGGGCCACTGACACCATTACTAAGGGGTCTCCATGGCTCAAGCTCCTACTCTCTTTTCTCCCACTCTCTTTCTCTCTTGCTCTGCTTCTTCCCCCTTTGTTTTTTGTCTTATTTTTCTCCTGTGATGAGTTGTACCATCCCCCCACAACACACATTCATACCATCCCAAGCGCATAAATACGTGATACTTTGTATGTGGTTATGTTTATGCAACGCCTGAAAGGATAGAAGCACAAATAATGCATCTGATCGTGACTTAGGAAAACAAGAGCCTCCTCCCGGTCTTTCTGAAAAGAGCCTTCAACACTGACAAGTCCCTTTGTGAGAAGAACAAAGACAGTCCTCGTGGTGGGCCTGTGGGAGCAAAGAGAACAGATACAGAAAAGACAAGGAGGAGAGGAACGAAACCAGACTTCAGCTGCCACCAAAGGAAGGAGAGCTCAAAAGCAAAACAGAGAGAGACGATGTGGAGCCCAGATGGGAGACAGGCTCCAGGCTGGGCAGGGACCTGCAGAGAAGGCTTTGGATTCAGGGAAAGCTGTAGGCATCACCTCCCAGTTTGCGTGTGTCCCACTTGTGCTTCTTCCCAATGATAGACCCCTTCTACCCTAACAAAAATCAGGAGTTATACTTGCAGGCCACTTGGTGGTCTGACAGTTTATCATGGCCTGATGCCTTACGAAAAAGAGGAGGCGGGTAGGATTTAAGGGGACAGTGGCTGGATTTTGAGTTTCAGGGACTGAGACCACAGTGGAAGGTCCTTTGCACAACTATAAATACAGGGAGGCAGGGGTTGGCCAACAGTGGGCCATCTTAGTATACTTGCTCTTTGCTCATTATAATGATCTTTCCCCTGCTGCTAACCACGCCTTCCACCACCACTCCCATCCACACACATACCTATGGGTTCCTGGGTACCTTTTGCCTAGTGATAACTGTCACCTGTGTGCCTGCACTTGTATGTGCTAAAGGACCAGGCATTCAGCTGAGCAAGAGGAGAGGACATTGCAGGGGAAACTTCAGGACAGAGGGCCTTACTCACACACAGTCCTCCTGAGGCAAGCTGACCCTGTGAATGGACAACTGGTCTCTCCTCTGGCCACCAGGGTGTCAGGTAGCCTGACTCACGTGCTCTACTCACTAGGAATGATGAGCACCAACTAAACAGTGAGATCCTCTCTTAGGGAGTTTGTATATGAGTCATACCGAGACAAAGCAAAAGAGGAAGAAAAGAAATAAGAAAGACGGCTTCTAAGTAACTCGAATTGTGAAGTGAATGCAGGATTACAACTTCCGTGAGTCCCCAGGCTGCTGTTGGACTGGTAGAGCTACTCAGAGCCTTTGTCCATGCTGATCCCTCCTCCTGAATGGCCCTTTCTTTATTTGTCCAGCCACATTCTATCATTCCCAAAGCACATGTAAACTGAGAGATCATGAGAGGTGCAGGTGGGAACCTAGAGAACATTCGTGGAATAACTGGTGCCTGGAAAATTTGGAAGGATAAAGAGAAGGCATTACCTAACCTGGAGACAAGAGCCTCTAAGAAATGTCCCCAGTTCCTGCACAGTGGCAGTGTGGATTGGTCTCCCAAGCGTGGCAGTTTATCCCAACTACGCCAGAGGAGGCTCTGCGTTGACACACCCCCTCCCAAGGTCATGGTGCAGTCAATGGTTGGCTGTCTTTGTGGCAGAAACAGCTGAGCTCTGATTTAAACAAGCTCCAATCTTGGTTTTAATCTTTCAACAAGGCAGACAAACTAGTTTCAGATAAGCAAGAAATAACAATGAAGTAAGAGAAAACTAACTCAGAGGAAACAGTTGGTTAACAATTTTTTGCTAGACCTTACCTTGGGAGACACAGTGCTGAGATGGAAATATGTAGATTTTATTGTCAGACAAACCTGGTACTGAATCCATCCTTAGCAACTTATTAACATGAAGCCTAGGATAAGTATTTTAACCTATCTGAGCCCAAATTCCTCAATTAAAATGTATATATTAATACCTGCCTCATAGATGTGTAAGGGATAAATGTGATAATATGTATAGAAAACCTTGAGTATATTTGGTTTTAAATGGTAGTTTTGTGTACTAATATATTGAGTTATTAAAATATATCCCTGCCACTCTCTGTTTCTCCCTTTTCTGTTCCCTATTCCAGCAGGTAGTTGTCCTTGGGGTCCTTCATTCAGTGAATATTTATTGAGAGCCTAGTAAATGACAGGCATCGTTTTAGGTGTCAGGAATATTGTAGTATATAAAATATACAAAGCATTGTTTCCTTAGAAAAGAGACACTGAAGAGTACAAAACATAACTAGCCTTCAAAAGAAAAATAGACAAAAAGCATAATGGCTTTCACTTTCAAAAGCCTAAACCACCTATAGGAGAAAGGATTCAAGTCTAGAGAGAATGCTCTAGCAGAAGCAGTGGGGTAAGCATGGCTTCTAGACTCAAAGGAGACTGTGTGGGCAAGAAATTAGGGAGGCAGAGATGGATGGGGAGGTGGTGCAGACTTCCTTGTTTCTAGCAGGCGGCAGAACTCCAGAGCGACATGGCCTCAGGGTCCATCTGGGGACAGTTTTGCCAATTGGCCACCTGCATGGATGTTTTGTTTGGCCTGCAGCGTTGGCCCATGCTTCGTTTCAAGAAAGAATCATGGCCTGAAACACTGAAGAGGTAATCGGGTCCACCTCTGATTTTATAGATGAGGAACTTGAGGGAGAATGGTGAAGTGACTTAGCCAATTCACATAGTAAGAGAGTGGGTAATTGTGTGCATAAGCAAATGGAGATGGTACTGACCATGAGAGGCCAGGCTCAGAAAGATGGTCTAATTCATGTGCATAAAAACTACTGGGGGGGGGGGGGTGGCGCTTATTAAAATGCAGATTCTCAGGCCCCACTCTAAGGGCTTCTGATTCAGTGAGTCTGTAACAGAGCCATAGGAAACTGCATTTAATAGGCACCCTGTGGTGATTCTGATGCAGGTGGTCTGAGGACTAATTGCCACCCTAGGCCTCAGCCAGTGCTAATTTGTATGGAAATCCACAACGTCTGAGATGTAATGAGGTGGTATCAGTTCCATAAAATCCCTGGCTAGCACAGCTCCCTTCTATAGGTGTAGCTGAACCTCTGCAGCTGAGTTATGGCGTGTATTTGCATAAATTACCATGCGAAACTTGTTAATATTTCCTAGATATCCTTTTTCATTGCTCCATTAGACAAGGCTTTGTGCTCTTGTTTGGGGCTGAATGTCAGCCAATCTGAATCCACAACTGTGATGGCATAGGACTTGAGGTGGTAATTTATTCCACTCATGGAGCCCTGGTGTCACCTATCTGTCCTAAGAAATGCTATTGAAATCAGTTGAATTTTATCATGCAAATTATAGGAAGTGTTATCATTACAAGCAGCAGGAGGTTCCTGATTTGCTATCATTTACACGGTAAATGAGTTCGTCCTGCTAGGGATAGAGGATGCGTTTGGGAAGAGGAAAGGAAGGGGAGATGTAGGGAGGGATCCCTCCAGGGTTGAGGACCCCAGGGCTTTGAGCCTCCCGTAAAATGAGGCTTCAAAGAGATGCTTGGATTTGTTTGATAAAAAAGACTCAAAAAGAGTTTGCTTTTCGGAGGAGAGGCGTTTGAGAGAAGAGAAAGCACATGAGGTAGCTACTTTGTGGTGACACCACCAGAAAGGTACACCTGGACGGATGGGTCAAAGAGGAACTGCAGTGTCAGAGAATTTTGGCTTCCACAGAGTTAGAAAAAGTCAAGACCTTGAGATAATCCAGTCCAACTGTCTCATTTACAGTGAAGGAGACTGAGGCCCGGAGAGCAGAAACCACAGGTTCAAAGTCAAGTAAGTAATTCAACAGTAAAAACCATGCCTCCTCATGCCCAGTTCTCGCATTCCGTCCCCTCTCACTTTCCGTCTCTCTCTAACTCCCCAAACCACCACCACAGCATTAGTGCTCCCGTATTTACTCTGGTCCTAGGGTGTCTAATCACAACCACATTCCTCTAATCCAGCTCTATTCCTTTTTTTGAATCAAAACTTGCTCACCTGCATTCTCTTCCATCTGTACTAGAATATCAAAGCTGGAAAATCCTCCCCTCCCAGCGGTGTCATTCACCCCCTGGTCCACAGACTCTTCCTCCTCTGGGATCTTCCCTGTCCACCCCTTACCATATGCCCATCTGCATCTTTTGTTGTGCTCCTGGCATCTGAGAGAGCCCGTTTAGATGGTTCACCACTCTGCAGGGTAATCTGGCTTGGGAAGTGCTGCATCCAGCATTCTGCTTGGATATGTGCTCCTCCCAGGGTAATTGCAAATAAAAGAAAGTGTAAAGGAAACCATGATACTTTAACCCTTGATATTGAAATTTCAGCCACAATTATAGCAGGCATATCAGAAACATCTCTAGGAAGAGCTGCTTCTTAATGATGTCCCTCAGGCCACACTGGCGAGGAATGCAGAATTTGCTTTCTCTTCCTCCAATTCTGTGTGTCTTCCTAAAGGTGACTGAACAACAGACAGTAATAGTGGGAGGTTGGGGGAGGAGGAAATTTGAGGAAGGAAGGCCCAGAGAATGTAGAGAACAAGTGGGATAAACAATGAGCTGTAAGATCTTCAGGCAACTGAACATAGGAAAGCAGATGTCTAATCATGGAGTTGGGGTAGAAGCATTGAAAGGAGCTGGATCCTCATCCCTGTTCTACCATAATTATCCATTTGCACTTCGATAACCCACTGCGGCTCTCTGGCCTCTCTGGCCCATTCTATAAACTAAAACATTGAAATGAATGATCTCTGTCATTGCATAATTCTAAATGACCTTATGGCTATGGGAGTCATTGGCAACAGGCCTGTACTAACACTAGAATTTCTGGAAGAGACACAGCCCCTGTGGTGGCTAAAGATTTCAGGAAACTGGCCAAAATAAGGAGAGGATCATTAATAACCGACAGCAAGCAGGGCAGTGCTTGGTGTTCAGATGACAGAGACAAGAAGGGGACAGAGGAGGAAAAGCTGTGCTGGTTTCATAGCTCAGCCTCTATCAGAAGTTATCCATATCATTGGAAGGGAAGTCACCTTCCACCTGCCCCACAAGGTGACAGAGCACAAAGGGACAGGCTTCACCAAAGACCTAAATTACAGTGATCGGGGTCCATTTGAACCAGACCAATTACCTCCGTCCCCCAGGTCTGTCGTTTACCTATTATTAGCTTTAATAACAGTGATCAGAATTTTCCTTTAGATGACACCACTTCTCTTCCTCCTGAAGAAATTTGAGCCCAGCTGGCAAATGGAAAAGGGATACTTATTTGGGGAGTGCCCCAGGGCTGTAAAGCCATGGAGTACTGGGGGAGGTGGTGGGATTGGCGATGGGGATGAAAAAAACAGGAATTGAGACCTCCTCTCATCCCAAACCTGGAGGCCGCTCTCAACTCCTGCTTACTGGGTTGGTTAAAAAAAATGGTGGGATCCACAAACAATCTGGGAGTTCTTTTCCCTCAGTCTAGCTCCCTTTGTGACTGTATCATAATGGAGGAATGAGAGAATCTTTTTTTAATGATAAGCAGAGAAAATTGGGTCAAGACCTGTATTTTGCTTTGAAGCCTTAATATTCATCATGAACTAAGCCTTACAACGGAAAGTCAAGAGTTTCTAAGAATAAAACATTCTTCTGAATCTAACTTGAGTGGTAAGAAACTATGTACTAATCCCACTTTGGAATTCAGCCGGTTGATTCTTCCCTGTCAGTGGCCAAACCCCAGCGTGTTCTGATGGATCTAAAAGCTGCAATCACTCAGTTACCTTCCTACTTCCTTGTTCTCATGTTTCCTGTCCAACATTTGTTCAGAAAGTTTAGTCCCTGGACTTAGGTGAGGGTGTGTTCAATGCCTACAAGGCATCCAGCTGGGTTTTGAGGTTATAAGACATTTAATTACCGGGAAAACACCACTCAAAATAAAGAAGGTAAGACGGATCCTTTGCCTCCCACCAACATCTTGTTGACCAGGAAAAGATAAGGAGCCCAGGGAAGCTAGCCTGCAAGTGGACCTGGGTGCTTTGTTTCTGTGATGCTTCTCATGCACGAGAGGCGTCAGTGCCTACTAGCCATCCCCTGGCTGCCATGTTTGACAGTATCTCAGACACACATCCTGAGCATGGGCTGTCCCTGGAGAAACTTCAGCACTTAATCCTGTCACCGTGAAGCATCCATGCACAGCCAGGCTACAGGCAGATCCGATGTTCTCAGGGAATGGCTGTCAGTCATCAGTAATCCCAGAGCCAGCAAGATTACACACTGAACCAGTGTGCAGATGGGCTTGAGCAGAAGAGAAGAGGACTCGGGCTACAGAGCACAGCCAGCACAGCCAGCGTGAGATTCTGATGTGCTTTGAAGAGTTTCAGACGGAAATGATCTCCAGGATGATGTTCTTCCAGGCAGTTTGCTCCTGTCATGCTTGGAAGGGGTCATCTCCCTGGTCTCTGAGACATGACCTGGTATGGTTCATCAGGCCATCAGGCCATCACTTTGAGGAAAATATCTAGTGGCTCCTTGAGAGAGTCAGTCATTCATCCATCCATTTATCTCCCATGTCAGCCTTTAGCGAGCAACTGTTACATGCATAGCACGGACAATATGAAGTTGAGTTTGGAACAATGTGTCTCATGAGAGATCAAATTTAATATCCTTGGCCAACAAAATAAAAAGACTATTGTTCAAGGTCTGGGCAACTGTTCTGAAGCCATCACTCTGTTCTTTCTTTATTTTCTCTGACCCACCCCTTCCCTACAAACTCCTTTCTCCTTGGACAATGGAAGACCTAGATTAAACAACTATTTCTTAACATATGCTATTTTCCTGATAGGCTGTAGCACAAAATATCTTAAATATTCCAACACACCCTTGAATATACGTCATAATACTATTAGCACCATTTAAAGATAATGTATCTGAAAGTGAATGAGCTTAAATGACAACAGCAAATCCCCAGCTAAAGCTCTGAGTCTTCTGCCTCAGAGTCCAGCCCTGGAACCTCTTCCCGCAACTCCTGAGGGAACACCAGACTGTAGGTCTTGCCTGTTGCCTGTTTGTCTCCAGCTGGATGAGTGAGTCATGTGCTTGGCTCACCAAGGGCCCCTGAAGAGCAGCCTGGGCTGGTGGCAGTGTTCCCTATCACAGGACTGAATGCACCCTAGGATGGGCATTAGAGGCTCTCAAGAAAGTTTCTAACATCCTCTAACAGAGAACATAAATCAAAGATTGTTAGCTGTTTCTTTGCAGGAGATTGTCTTCTGGCAAACTAGACGTCTTGAACTTATCAAGTGACAACAGGAAGGGACACAAAAGTGACTCTGAAGAACTCCTGGTGAAACACGTATCCTGAAAGCTGCCTAGGAGAATAAAATCTCTCAAGGTCGTCATGTCTGTTTTTGTCATGTCTGTCCTATTCTTCCAGATAGAGGGCATTTATGATGGCCTAACCTTTTGGTCTCCTAGGATTTGTGTTTGACATTTGACTGAAGGGTAAAAAAAAAAAAAAATGGGTGCATATATTTCCACAGCTGTGAACTTTTCACCAGGTTTTAGTTCCTGGCAGAAGGTGAAGTGGGAGAGATTTACTTCAGGGCTCTCCATCTGCATTTTGCTGATTTTGCCTTTCAAATCTTTTGCATTTCTTTCTCAACTCCTTTTCTCAGCCCAACAGCAGTACTCTCACATTCCACCAGCCTGCCTCCTTCATCCAACCCCATAAACACATTCCTAGGCCTTTATAAGGAAGAGGTTGTGCAGCACAGGAGTCAAGAATATTTATATTTTAAAGAGGCTACTTAAGAGGGATTCTGTAAAGGTGACCACCACCTGGATGGGAAGGGTGAATCTTGGTGTTAAGAGAGTGCTGGGGAATTTTTCCTTGCCTCGTCTCCACCCCACCTCATCCTCAAGCTTACCACAGGCTTAGCTGTATGGCTGGTCATGCCTTCAATCCTGAGAGCTATGTGAAAATACCTGTGGATATATTTTCATCTACTCAGGGATACCAGAGCTAAGAGTATGTTGGGACAACACTGGTTTTCATGATTGCTTGTGAGTTGTCACATGATCTGAGAGAAAGGTTCAGCTCACGCAGGACCTCAGAGGAAAGACTTTCCTAACTCATGTTGTTGGATTGTCTTTTAGATACCAACATTTCTAAGAAACATGGGAAAGTTGGAGAAGGAGTAAGGAAACATTGAGAGGAGTGGGGAATAATATTCTCCAGGAAAGCTGAGATTTATCCTCAACAAGGGATTTCTTAAGAGCTTGATGATAGTCTTTATATGAAGTTGTTTTATGCAGAGAGCAGTGACCATCTGCTCCGCATTCTTCCCTCATCTGAAATCCTACAGCACATATTGTCAATAACATTCTTTCAGTCATTCATCCTATCCTGCTGCATGACATGTTCTATAGTTGTCTGGAAAAGCCATTTAACTTTATCACGAGCTTCTCTCCCACCCCCCACCCCCCACCCAATTAAAACCATCACTCCGTGAGGACAAGAACCAGTTCATATTTATCTTTCTGTCTCTTTCAGCTCTGAGCACGAGACTTCACACTTAGTAGATACTCAAAAGTCACAATAAATCTGATTTTTGATTTGGTGATTGAGACTGAAGGAAAAAAAGATAAACTCAACTATCGGAGAGCTAGGTTAGACATAAGAACCTAAGATCTTGACTGGAATGAGTTTGGGAGGTAATACGATGAAAGAGAAAGAGTACTCTAAAGAGTGGAGTACTTTGATACTCTATATGCCTGAATATAAATGTAAAATTACCACTTCTTAGCTATACTATCTTGGTCAGATATTTAACTTCTAAATGTCAAGGTTGTTATTACTCATAAAATGGAGATGATAAGCAGTACTATGAAGAACTGTTCAGCAATGAAATGAGGTTGATGTGTGTAAAGACCCGGCCCACAGGAGCCACACAACCACATGGTTCGGTTTCCTGATAATAACACCTATTTCACAGGATTGTTGTACATGTTAAATAAGTCAATGTATATAAAAAGCTTACCACAGCCTTTGGCACACATTAGGTGTTTAATAAATACAAAATACTATTGATTCTTTTCATAGAAATTTCTCTTTTTTTCTCTGAGACAAAACTTTAAAAAAACCTCATCTCTTTCTTCATCTCTCTGCATGTCTTTCTTACCAAGAGCAAGCAGATGGATGACGCTGCCTCTCAAAGTCCTTTTCAGATGGAGGTAAAGTAAATCCTCAGCTGCTATAAAAGTACCTTGAAGTAGCTCATCAAAGAGACATGGGAGAATTCTGTTGCGTAGCCAGAAGTAGCTAAGAGCAAAATCGAGGTCTGGCAAGTCTGGTATACACTTATAGAAATTACAACCTGGCTACAGAGCATCTGTTATATTCACTGGAATAGTCTTCATTTTGGATGATTGTTAGTTTTGTATGGCGCTTCCTGCTTACGTTTGTAGAGACTATGGAATTAAAGGCTTTGCTTTGGGTTTCTTTTTCTTCGGCAAATAATATCTTGAAAAAACAGACCGTAAATTATTATTTCACTAAAGTGTGAAGGATTATATGGTCCGTGGAACAGAGTTGATCCTCCCTTAGAACAGAGGCAAAAGGCCAGATAGTAGAGCTATGACAGGTCCACACAGAGACACATGCATAGAAAGATCAAAAGTAATACACAGGCAAAGAAATGAAATCAGAGATAAAGGTAGGAGGAGGAAGAGATAGAAAGACACATAGAGGAAAAGTAACTACTGATTATGTTTGAAGGTATGCAGTCTCTTAAATTTAAGGGCCCTCTTTCTGGAAATTTTATTTGTTTTCCTTTCTTAATTGCTGAAATGTTTTTAAGCAGTATCTTACCTGTGAGCTACTCTCAATATATCACCTGCACTTACCCTCCTGAGAAAGAAAATAGGAACTTTCTGGTTACTTTAGAGTCTTTGCCTGAAGCCCATTAGAATTATAATTACACTATAATCTTCTCAAAAGATGCGGCATGCCATTGTGCCAGCCTCCAAGGTCACAGTCCTCATCATAAACAAACCTGTTTATGACCATTGCTGAAATGCAATCTCTCTCTCTCAAAGGTCCATCGCTTCATTAATGAACCTGTAATCCCGTACACACCTATTTCTCTGATTTATAGATGTTTCTGTCTCTTCAACAGACACTTCCATGCCAGTCTCAGGAATCGTGTTGCTTGTCTTATGGTAATAAGGTTGAGAATGGCCCATCGATGTTCTGCAGTCCCACTCCTTGAAACCCACAACTCCCTCTCTGCAGCACTGGTCACAATGTTCTGCTGCTTTCAAACGTTTCCGAAACATACAAGCATCCATGGCAGCATCCGAGACCCCAAGAATCAGAGTAGTACTCCCTGCGTACGGTCACACTGAATCAAGAGTCTGTATTAGCCTATAAGCTGCTTTATTCTGGGGCTGGCAGAGACAAATGTCATGGTTGGTGATCTTGGAGGCCAGACATTGCAGATGGCATGTCTAGAAGATCATGTGCACCAGGGCTTGGGGGAGGACTGACCAGGAAGAGCCCCTCAATTCACATCAAACTGTGACATAAGCAATAAATAAACATTCATGGTGTTCAGCCCATATTATTTTGGGGTTTACTTGTTGCTGCAGTTAACATTAATTAGTCTGAACAATATATCTCTCCATCCTTCAGAATTAAGATCAAGTATTACACTGAAGAGACTTTTCTCTAAATCTGTAACTATCTTAACATTTATTCTTGCATACATCTAACACTAGTCATGTTGACTCATTTGAGTCATTTTGCTTCATGACTATTTGAAAGATGTACATTTTAGCTTCATAATTAAATTTTAAGCTTCTCAGAAAGTTTCTTTGAAGTCTGTCAAGTCTTAGCATTATCTACACATGGTCTTTTAGGTGGACAGTAAAAACAAGAAAGGAAGGAGGGGAGGAAAGAACAAAGGAAGGAAAGAAGGAAGGAAGAAAGGAAGAAAGGAAGGAAGGAAGGAAGGAAGGACTGATTATTTGACACTGGGAACCAATCCATCCACAATGATCGATCAATCGAGCAGCTCAAGGTAAACGATTGTTGTTGGCATAGCAAAATGCATGGAAAATAGAAAGCAGAGGTGCAAATACCTGAGGGCAAGCAACAGTAAGGGAAATGTGGGAGAAATAAATTTGCAAGAAATTTTGGTAATCTCTGTTTAGGGAAAAGAGATCCAGTGGATATTTATTGACTATATACTTCATGCCAAATATTCCAATAGGATCTTTTACATACATGAATCTTCACAATAGTACTATAAATTGGGTTTTGCTATATGATTGTATGGGTAAGGAAATACAGTTGGAACGTTTCAGAGATTTGTCCAAAGTCACACAGCTAGTAAATGGCCACCTGTTTATGAGACCAAACCAGGTTCTCATTTAATCACTCATTCAACAAATATTTAGTGAACACCTGCTCCATGCCAGGCATTTTTCTAGGTCCAGAGAACCAAATAGACAAAATCCTTTCTCTTATGAAGACTGCATCTGGGAGTAAGAGACATAAAATAAATAAATGCATTTTAAAAATATCATGCCATGTGTTCATAAGTACTATGGTAAAAACAAAGTTTGGAAGGCCACAGGGAGTGGGAGGATGTGGAGATGTGGTGGTGACAATTTTAAATAAGGTGGTCAGGGAAAATCTGAGAAAGTGAAATCTGAGTAACTTGCTTAAGTAGATGAGGGAGTGAACTATGTACATATCAGCAGAGGCAAAAATGCTGGGATGGAGTCTGTCTAGTCCAACTGAAGAAGAATGAGGATGTTGGTGTGGTTGGAGTGAAATGGAAAGAAAGGGGGAGGGGAGGAGGAGATGATGAAGTTATGGAGACAATGTGGGGTCTGACCGTGCCAAGCCTTGCAGCCTTTTACTGAGTGAGTTCTGAAGTTATTAGCAGGTTTTAAACAAAGAATAACCAATCGGACTCAAATCTTAGAAGAACCACTTTGGTTCTGGTGTTGAGATTAAACTTCCCAGAGGAAAGGCCAGAAGTGGAAGACCAATTAGGAGGCTATGACTGTAATCCAGGCAAGAAATAACAGCAGCTTGGGCCAGCCTGGTTGGTGAGAAAAGATAGGCATACAGATGGCGCTAAGGTTTTTGGACTGAACTGGCGGAAGGATGGAGTTTCTATTTATTGAAATGGAAAGACTGAGGAAGGAGCAGTTTCGGAGGAGAAGATCAGATGCTGGGTTTGAGCATCAGAGATTTGATGTACCTTTTGCATATTCAAATTGAGCTACTGAGCAGGAGTTGGATATACGATTCTGGAGATCAAGGAGAGGTTTAGACTAAAGATAGAAGTTTGGGCTTGCTAGCAGGTATATGGTACTTAAAGCCAGGAGACTGATGAAAGACATAAGCTTAGTAAAGAGCAGATGTTGGAATTGAGTATAAATAGAAAATAATGATGGTGATGAATTGAGCCCCAGATATTTCCAACCTTAGAGTTTGTAGAGATAAGGAGAGAGACTGAGAAGGAGAGATCAATAAGGTAAGAAGACAATCAGAAAATTATACTGTCCCTGAAGCCAAGTGAGGAACACATATTGAGGAAAAGAAAATGATCAACTGACTCAAATGCAGTTAACAGTCAAATAAGGTGAGGGGTGAGAATTAGCCATTGGATTTAGTAACATGGATGTCATTGTTGGCATTTAAAGGAGAAGGGTTGATGGAGTGGTGGGGATGGAAGCTTGATTGGCACTGATTTAAGAGATAATATAAGCAGAAAAATTGCAGACAGTAAATATAAGTGGCTATTTTGAGGAGTTTTACTATAAGGGAAGAAAAGAAAAGAGGCGGAAGTTAGAGAGGCATGTGGTCTCAAGATGGTATTTTTAAGATAAGAGAAATACTTATCATGTTTGTGTCCTCATGAAAATGATCTAAAAGAGAGGGGAGAGAATTGATGATGTAGGGGAGAGAGCAAATAATTGATTATGTCCACAAGTAAGCAAGAGGGGCTAGGATCTAGCACACAATTCATCCCCTGAGATGGGACCCTGAGCTGTTTGTCCAGACTAACAGTAACAGGAGGGCACAGTTATAAGTGGGAGATGGTTGTCGCAGTGGGAGATTGGAAAGTTCTCTTCAGAGTGATTCAATTTCCCAAAGAAGTCGGGAGCAAGACAATCAGTTGGGTGTGAGGATGGGGTGGATATTGGACGTTTAAGGAAAGAGAAGGTGGTCTGAAGAAGGTGGTATGTCTAGAAGACAGTGTGGGTACATGTCCAGAGTAAACACAAATTTGGATTTCACTAAGAAATGGGGTTTTGCCAGGCTAGGACAGTTTGAAGAAAGAGAGACAATAGGGTTTAGAAGATATGCAAGGGGGTGATTATGATGATGGCTAAGGCTGGAAACGACGATGTGAAGGGTATGAGTGACAGAGAAAAAATAGTTGATTCAATATATTGCAGGTTCCAGTGCGGTAAAAGAATTATTGTGTCGCGGTACCAGAGGGAGTGAGAAAGCCAGAAGGGAGTTGAAGAAAGGGATATTATGGAGGGAATGTAGATATTGCTAACAATAGGTACTGTGATAGGAAGGAAAACAATGTCATCAGAGAAGAGGAAGCCAAGGACTGAGAGGGCAGTGGAGCAGGTGCTGTGAGCGCCCTCTTATATCCCCTTGGTCCACCCTGGAAGTCACCCTCGACAGTGCTCACAAATGCTGATGGTCTCATACATCTCTCTGCCTCAGCTTGTTCTCAGCCACAGGCATTTCCTTGGTCTACATGGGATGGAGAGCTAATGTCCTGAGTGACTCTTGATCAATGTGGGTGGGGAACTAGTAGATAAATACCCCAAATGCACTTCCCCTCTGCCATACATTTCTGAAATATGTTCTACAGTCTCTCAAAGGTCCTTAGTTGTATTGAGCCCCAGTTCCCATACAGGAGACCCATTTAGTAATTCACCTGTTATTGGCTTTTCTTCCTTGGTTTCACTTCCCTACTGGGTTTCCTGGCATCACATCTCAAATAAATCATCTACACCCAAATCCTTGTCTCAGGATTCGTTTGGGGGGAAACAATTAAAGATAGTTGGCATCTTGGAAAGATAAACTACCTGGACATTGAAGTCACCAAGGAATAATCAGACTGTCATCAATTATGTTTGATAATGGTATTATTTGCAGCTCTATTTTTAAGAGCAAAAATCTGGTTTATGTGTGTGTGGAGGTGACCATCGGAAATTGGTTGACTACAGCATAGAATAGTTTTACAATGAAACACTCTGCAGCTTTTAAGAATGATTATAGCTATAGATACAGCATAGTCTTGAAAAGACATCCGTACGAAATTTCATGAAGAATGAAAATCAGGTAACAAAGTAGTATGTGTGAGCATTTGTGTATATATATACACAAATATACAATTCCACAAATTCATATATATATGTATACATCTATAAAATTGTATTCCTAGACAGTATAAACTGGTTGTACGTGGGTAATAGGATGGTGCTGTTTTTTGTTTTCTTTTTTTTCATATATGTGTTTGTAGAGATATATATATATCTCCAGTGTGGTAAAAGAATTATATATAAAAGGATTATATATATATATATATATATATATATATATTTCTAATTTTTCTTTAACAAGTATGCATGATTTGTGTCATATATGTTTAAAAAATAATAATAACACGTCCTCTTACCGCCAGTCCAGCGAACTGTGCCACTTTGGAACTCAATCCCATGTATGACATTAGGAGAAATTTTGGTGACCTATCGTTCCAGTTTGCCCTTGACTGAGGGCTTTCCTGGGATGCATGAGACTCTCAATACTAACACCAGTCCACCTGAGATGGTCAGTCACACTAGGAAATCTTTATCCTCGTTCCTCCCTCCTTTCCAACAAGTGGACAAATGACAAAATAGGATGTCTTGGTGTCCTGGACAGAAAGGCATGATTGAAGTGGAAGACATCATTGTTATTCAGGAAACATACATTTTCTTTGCTGCAAAGATCCAGGGATGAAATCGACACATTTGCTTGATGATCCCCTTCACACGTGCATGCTAGTTTGGCTTTCGTTTTCATCTACTGGGAGTCTTTAACAGCTATTCCTGTCAGGCCTTTGCACTCTGTTTCCAAACCTATAAGAACCACACAAGGGCAGGGATATTCTGAGAAGGAAGTTGGAGGGGCTGAAGGAAAAAGGGCTCACCTGCATTGTTTTCTAGAAACACTCACCCTCCCTTTCACCCTGTCTCAGTCTCTTGCTCTCCTGGTTTCTCTCCAGTGTGTACCAGGCCGAGATCGAGGAGAGAACCCCAATGTGCCTGTTTGATATGCACACCACGCAGGCTGTCCAGACAGGAGCCTCACTTCATTGTTCATTAGTGCTCTCTGTTGAAAAATGTTTAATGTTATCTAAGGAGTTTAATGGCACTGTTATTGGAAATATTACAGAGACAAGAAGAAAAAGAAGTGATCCCTCTTACATTTTCCAGACCTTTCGCAAGCCCACTCATCCCAAGACCTGAGACCTTTAGCTACAGAAGCCTTGTTCATTTTTGTTTCATTTGCTGAAATTACATATGATCTACTTCTGTCCTAAAAGAACAGAGTTGCTCATATCTCCATTGACATAAGGCTCCCAGCCTCCTCTCAAACACACACATATGGCAAGATAACCTTGGCTGGGGAAAGTGTAAGGCAAGCCTGGCTACTAAACTTGGCCATGTGTAGAAGAACCTGACAGCAATTAAAAAATACCAATGCCTGAGCCCAAGCTCAGAATAATTGAATAAAAATCTCTGGTGTGGATGCTAGGCAGTAGTGTGTTTAAATATTCCAGCAATGATTCTAACACGCAGTTTCTTCCAGTCCTTTCTTGTATCTCGACTCATTATTTGATGCATTCATTCATCCATTCATAACTAATTTATTGAATATCCTCTATGAGTCCAGCACTATGCTACGCCCTATGGAAGACAGAAAAGAAGTGGAAGATACAATTTCAACCCTCAGGAAAGTTATAACCCAGCGGAGGAAACAAGAAGCGTATAGGTGAAGTGCCCTATAAAAGGTGAAGTTGGTGTTAGTGAGAGTAACCAAGAGATACTTTATGTAGGCGGTCATATTTAACAATGTAGGAATTTGTCTTAAAGACAAGAGACCCAGGTTGGAGTCCTGATTTTACCACACTGAGCTCTGTAAACCTAAGCAAACCATTTTCTTCTTTGAAACTCTTTTCTCACTTACAAAATATCCTCCAAAGCTCATAAAGCTCAGCCTAGATAATATATAGGAACAAGCTTTTGTAAACTTTCAAGTACTCGCAGATGTTTTAATTGTTAGTGATGTTTAATTTTAATTGTCAGTAATATAGGGCTATGTTTCCTGTAATCTGTCCCCAACTTAGCTTTTCAAACTTATGTTCAAGTTTTTGGCTTTGAAACCTAGGCCCATTCTTTTATTTATGCATTCATCTACAGCTAGATTGATCTATTCTACTTTCCTAAAACCTGCCACGTTTATTCTCATAGTCACATCTTTTCTGATGCCATTTCCTCCGGAGAATCTCTCTTGGCCCCAACTCCCTAAACTTTACTCAATTTTCCCAACTCAATTTACTGATCAACTGATCAGTAACATCAAACATTTCCTAACTATCAGTAACCTTCAGTAACTATCAGTAACTTTTACTGATCCCTCTCTCCTGGGAACGTAATAGCCAATAATATATTGCATCATAATATGCCTTGGTTGTTTTATTTTTCACATGTTATATCTTATTTCACCAGTTGGTTTGTAAATTCCTCAAAGAACAGGTACCATAGGTTACATTGCTTTACTCAACTACAAAGACTTGTGGGAAATTGGTTGTATCAATACATGCTTAAGGAGAGAGGGAAGGAAGGAAGAAAGAAAGAGAAGGAAGACAAAAGGAATATTGGAAAGAAGAAAAATCATTATTCTTCTCCATGTACTGCGACTCCTAAATTTTTAACCCTCGATGTAGTTGCTGTAGCATCCACACAGGTTTAGGCGCTGAACTCAAAAACAGAAATGGCTACATACTGTCCTACATCTATAATCTTAACAGCCTCTTGCTTTTACCTATTCTTTCCCCATCTGAAGCTTACCTCCTCCTCCTCCAGTTTGATATTTAAGCTTCCATTATATCGTGGCTAAATGAAGCTTATTTCTTCTGCCTTTACTTCTCCTCTTCCTTATTTTGAGAATGAGGAGGAGGAAGTCTGATCATACTTTCCTGGCAAGAATGTTCGAGATGCCTCCCCTTTGATCAATGCTGCTCTCAGACCAGGGGGAGAGGGGTCTAGGCCCTGGCTAGAACTGTGCGTTAGGGGCCCTGTTCTGCCTGGCATCCAGCCACAATCCCACCTTAAGGCAAGTAGTCCCTGCTTAACTGGATCCCATGCCCCGACTAGATCACATTCTGAGACCCTGTAATTTTCTACCCAACTGTCCCCAAGCCTATATCCAGGGCCTGTGTGTGCCTCTTCCCTGTCTGTCTTTCCAAGGGGGAACAACACTCTTAGTGCACATGCCCCATAGGAATGCCCAAAAGGCAGTGGTTTGTGGGCTCTGTGGACAGAACTTGGACATAAAAGTTGGGACGTCCACATACAACATGTGAAGCATAGGTAGGTAGAAAGAGAATTCGGGTGGACCAAGGGCTGGAAGTCCATACAACAATGCTCCAGGTTCTGGAGATTAAAGAATTCTAAAGTCAAATCTGGCTTCCAGGTCATAATAAAGGTATTTGACTGAAGGTAGGTGGTTAAGAATATAATTTGATGTAAGACTTTATGATCTAGCTATGATACTTCCTAAATCTTGAGACATACAGGAATTTCTGTTTATAGTCCTACCACAGGCACCACAAATTAAGGAGAAGACTAAATTTGAGAATAAATAGTCATTTTATTGACCCACCTCCCACTTTTTCTTGTTAATTTTAAAATAAACCTTAGTGAGATATCACTTACCAACAATAAAATGCATCAATTAAAAGTATACAACTCAGTGAGTTTTGACAAATATATAGACCCGTGTAATTACCATGCCAATCAAGACAGCACATATTTCCATAACCCTCAAAATTTCACTGTGCCCCTTTGTTATCAATGCTCCCTCACTCATGATCCAGAAAACCACTGATCTGCTTTCTGTCACTAGAGAAGCATTTTGTCTCTTCAAGAATTTCACCTAAATTGAATCACATGGTATTTACTCTTTCGTATACAGCTTCCCTCATTCAGCACAATGCTTTTGAGATTCATCCATGTCGTTCCATGTACAATAAATAGTTCATTCCTTTTTACTATTGACCCATATCCCATTGAATAAATATACCAAAATTTGTTTATCTATTGTTGATTTTCAGTGCTTGGCTATTATGAGTAAAGCTATTATGAACATTCTTTTACAAGATTTTGTGTGGACAAATGTCTCCCTTTCTCTTGGATAAATGCCTAAAGGTAGAATTACTGAATTTTGTAGTAAGGATATATTTAGCTTTATAAGAAATTGCCAAGAATTTTCCAAAGTAGTTCCACCATTTTATACTCCCGCAAATAACGTCTGGGAGTTCAGTTGCTCTACATTCTTGCCAAAACTTGGTATTGTCAGTCTTTTTAATTTTAGTAGGTACGTAATGGTAACATTGTGGTTTAAATTTGTGTTCACCTGATGTCAAATTATGTTGAGCTTCTTTTCATGTGCTTATTGGCCATTATTGTAACTTTCTTTGTGAAGTGTTTGTTCAAATAGCTTGCCTATTTTTAACTGTGTTGTGTTTTATTACCAAGTTGTAAGAGTTCTTTATTCTGGATACAAGTCCTTTGTCCAGTGTATAGGGCTATAAATATATTTTTCCATTGTGAGGTTTATCTTTTAATTTTCTCAACGGTGTCTTTGAAAGAGTTGAAGTTTAAAATTTCGATGAAATTGAAATTATCATTTTTTTCATTTATGTTTCAAGATTTTTGTGCCTCGATTAAAAAATATTTGCCCATCTCAAAATTACAAACATTTTTTCCTATGCGTTTTTCCTAGAAGTGTTGTAGCTTTAATATTTATATTTAGGTCTATAATCCACTTTGAGTTAGTTTTTGTGTATGGTGTGAGGTAAGGGTTGAGATTCATTGTTGTTTGTGTTTGGTTTTCTCTAGAAATGCCTAATTGCTCCAGCACCATTTATTGAAAGCATTATCATTTCCCTATTGATGTGTCCTGGCAACTTGGTCAAAAATAAATTGATCATTTATCTTCAGATCTATTTCGAGATATTCTATTTTATTGGTCTATTTTATCTCTGTACTTACATCAGTATCACTCTGTCTCAATTACTGCAACTTTACAGTAAGTCTTAAAATTACATATTGTGAGTCCTGAAATTTTATTCTTTTCAAAGATGATTTGAATATTCTAGCGTTTTTCAATATCCATATAAATGTTCACATCAGCTTATAAATTGTTATTTAAAAAACCTGATGGAAAGTTAGAATAAAATTGAATATATAGGATTTATAGATCAATTTAGGGAGAGTTGACATGTGAAAAATATTGTCTTCTAGATCATCAATGTAGTATGTCTCTCCATTTATGAGGTCCTTTTTAATTTTTCTCAGCAATGTTTTAGATTTTCCAGGGTAGAGTTCTAGCACATATTTTGTTAAATATATTTTTAACTATTTCATATTTTTGATGCTATTGCAAGTAGTGCAGCTTTTTCAGTTTTGTTTTTTCATTGTTCATTGTTAATACGTAGAGATAGCATTGATTTTTGTTATTGATATTGACCTGGAATCCTGAAACCTTGGTAAATTTATTTATTCATTTTAGTAATGTTTTTATAAATTCCTAAGAATTTTCTGTTCCTGATCATGTCATCTGTGAATAAACACAGCTTTACTTCTTTTTTCCAATCTGCATTCCTTTTATTAAATCCTCTTGCTTTATTGCATTATTTACTATTTCCACTACAATGTTGAATAAAAATGGTGAGAGCAGACATTCTTATCTTGTTCCTGATCTTAGAGAGTGTTCAGTCTTACACTATTAAGTATGATGCTAGCTACAGATTTTTCAGATATATTTATCAGGTTCTCTTTTATTCCATTAATATGGTGAATTTACATTGATTTTCAAATGCTATATGCTTTTTTATATGCTCTGAACTCTGCTATTATTTTGTTAAAAATATATACACCTGTGTTTAGGAGGGATATTGGTCTGTAGTTTTCTCTTGTGATGTGTTTATCTGGTATAAGAATCGTGTTGGCCACATATTTGGGTTGGGAAGTATTCTGAATTAGTTTGTGTTGGATTGATATTATTTCTACCTTATATATTTGATGTAATTCACTAATTTGGGTTTGGCGTGTTCCCTGTAGAAAGGTTTATAACTATGAATTCAATTTCTTTAATAGATGTGTGGCTTTTCAGGTGCTCTATTTTTTCTTGTATCAATTTTGGTAATGTAAATCTTTCAAGGAATTTTTCCATTTCATCTAAGTTGTTTAATTTATTGACATAAAGTTGTCCTAATACTTTCTGATTACTTTTTTCCTATGGGGAAATGCTCAAGATTTATTAAGTTACAGAAATTATATTTGATTATCTTTTTACTGTTTGGAGAATCTGTAGTAATATATCCTCATTCATTTCTGATATTGGTGATCTGCTTTTTCTTATATTTTTTTCTTGGTCATTCTAGCAAGACATTTAATAAATTTACTAATCTTTTCAAAGACCTAGCTTTTGGCTTTACCAGCTTTTTCCTACTGTTTATTCTTTATTTCATTTATTTCAACTATTATTTTTATTTCCTTCCCTCTACTGACTTTAAGATTAATATGTTCTTGTTTTTTAGCTTTTTACAGGAGGTCATTGATTTTCAACATTTCTTTTCAAATGTAAACATTTATATTTTCCCTCTAAGCATTGCTTTACTTATTCCTTCAAATTGTAATATATTATGATTTTATTATTATTAAGTTCAAAATATTTTCTAATTGCCTCCATGATTTCTTCCTTGACACATGAGTTGTTTAGAGATCTGTTACTTATTTTTCAAATACTGGGGGATTTTCCAGAAATGTGTTTCTATTTATTTCCAATTTAATTATGTGTGATCAGAGAATATAGTCTGAATGATTCCAATCCATTCAAATTTATCAAGACTGTTATTTTTGTCCCATGTGTGGTCTATCGTGGTCAGTGTTTATGCTCGCCTTAAAAGAATATATACACTTTCATTTTTGTGGCTGTAAGTGTCAATTAGTTAAGGTAGTTGATAATGATGTTCAAATCTTCTCTATCCTTACTGATTTTCTTTTGACTTGGTCTATCAGTTGCCAAGTGAGGAGTATAGAAATCTCCAATTATAATTATGCAAGTGTTAAGTTTTCCAACCACTTTTAAGATTATTACTTTAATCTTTAATTGACCCTTTCATCATTGTAAAATGTCTCCTTTGGTCTACAGTAATATTTCTTGTCCTCAAATCTACTTTATCTTGTATTCATATAGCCACTACACTTTCCTATCTTCTAGTTTGCTTGGTATACTTTCTCCATTCTTCTCCTTTTACCCTATCTGTACTTTCATATCTAAAGGGAATTTCTTATAGGCAGAATTTAGTTTGGAACTTATTTATTCAAATATGTTTTATTTCCCTTCTCTCTTCTCCTTCTGAGATTCTAATTACATGAATTAGACTATTTGATATTTTTTCACAATATCTCTTCTTTACTTTTCATTCTTTTGCATTCTATGCTTCGATTTAGATGCCTTCTATTGTTGTGTTTTCCAGTTCATTGATATTTTCTCCTGCAATGTATAATGTGAAGTTACTCCCATTAAGTGAAGTTTTTATCCTGGATACTGTATCTCCAGCTCCAGAAATTCCATTTGATTCATTTTTTCCATCTTTAATTTCCTTCCTCATTATGTTTTTATTTTTCTTTAAATCCTTGAACTTATTTATAACAGCACTTTGTCCCTCCTATCATTTCTGGATCTGCTTCCATTGATCAATATTTTTCTTTATTACGGGTCACATTTTCCTGCCCTGCCTTTTTTGCATGTCTGGTTGTTTTTTACTGGATGTTTGGCATTGTAGATATTACATTTGTTACATTTTTGAATACTGAATTTTGTTGCCTTCCTCGAAGGAGTGTTGAGTTTTGTTGGAGCAGGCAGTTACATTACAGGACATCTGCTTGATCCTTTCAAAATAAGTCTTTAAATATTGTTAAGGTAGTTCTAGAGCAGCTTTCACTCTAGACCTAGTTTTTCTCTACTATTAGAGTGTGATCCTTGCAGGTTCTCTCTAATCTGACTGGCTGGAACTTGAACATTTCCTAGTCTTCTCTCTGGGAATTGTCCGGCTTATAGCTCCACATGAGTTGTTTCTTTCATGATGTTTGTTCTTTGCTCAACCTTATAGAGTCCTACCTAACAACTTCATAACTAAGTATCCAGCAACTGACCCAAAGGAACTCCCGTGCTGGTTTCTGGGGTTCTTTCTCTGTGTAATTCCCTTCATTCTTGTACTCTGTCCAACAGATTAAGCCTTCTCATCCTCATTGAATCGGATAGCTGTGTCTTCAACTTAGCAAGATGCTTGTGCTCTGCACATGTTCCCACCTCTGCTGTGATCCAAAAACGGCCTCCAAGCAGAAAGCCAGGGCAATTGTAGGGCTTATCTAGTTTGTTTCCCTTCCTGCAGGGATCACAGTCCTCTGCTGCTTTTTATCTAATTTCTGAAAACAGTGATTTCGTATATCTTTTTGAGTGTTCTAGCTTTTTATGCCAGCAGGGCAAGCCCAGGACTACTGACTATATCATAGCTGGAAACAAAAGTCACCTCGCTTGGTTTTTAATTCCTTTACACCTCTGATACTATCTGTGGTCTGGCAGTACCTTTCACTTCTCTTTTGGAAATCTTCCCTGTAACTTTCTACCCTATTGTTCCAGCAAAGGAGATGAGACAGGGCACACAGTTATGTCAAAAAACAAAAAAAAAGAGAAAAGAAAAGAGGACTAGGACATGCTTTGATGAGAGGATTGGTAAACATTTGATTCTAAGAAATAGAAAATAGTACTCATGTCTTTTAGGAATCCAGAACAAAATTTGATTGTGGGGAGTAGAAGCCAGCCAGCTCTGGGTTAAATACCATAAAATTTGGCAAGACTCTCTAAGTTGCTGTCAACTTCTGGGTTTTTCTGACATACCCTTTTCCACTAACTCAAGGACCAACTATTCTCTGACTTTTCTCATCTTTCTGGCTCAAATTCTGTTATCTAGCAAGTGTAAAATAAATTTCTTCTGAGATGCTAATGACTCATAAAACTCAATATGCTGTGCTACTAAAAATTTTATAAAATCAAAAACCTCAAATTGAAAGAATGAATCACTAATTGTGGGAGTTTAGGCCTCAGCCAAAGATACGGAAAAGAAACATGGAAAGACCCAATTTCTTCCAGAACCCCTTATACAGATTACCATGGAGGCTACTCTTCCTGCATCAAGCCAGAGCTGGGAAAGGAGGGACAAAAATAAGCATTCTAACAAAGATCTAAGCAGAAAGGAAGAGCACTCACTAGTTCACCTTTTCAATACCCTCCAATAACCCAGTTATTGCAAAGCGTGGCCTAGCCTTGCAGTAACCTCCACCTCCTTCCCCCACCCATTAGCTGAACCCAGTGAATTATGGTGAAACGCAGGAGCTATCCAGCCTCTAGGGGGGAAATGACTTTAATCTCATCAGAGCCCTGGAGGAGAGACTATTAAAAGAGTTAATGGAACAAATTTCAGAATAGATGGGTCGGGCCATGACAAACCAAAGTCTTTTTTTGATTTAAGAAGGAAAAAAGAAAAAGAAAGCTGGTGATATAGATCCTGTGGCTCTGATGTGATGGCCTCCAAGTCCCCCATCAAATCAATCCTAAATGCAGGAGAGTCCTGGTAATTTAAGGAAGGACTCCAGACAGGAGGTGGTGAGTTTGGTCGCAAAGGTGAAATGGGAAGAGGTATAGTCTCCATACAAGGAGTGCTCCACCACATTGGTATCTGAATTATAATTGGGAGGAAATAAGGGATTAATCTGTTTTAAACTGTTGACACCAGAATTCGGGTTGTTGGAGTTTCAGAAGACTTCAGTTAGAAAGTTTCCCTTAAAGTGCAAATATATATAAGAATAAAATGAACCGTGGTTTACCAAATTAACTAGGGGAAGTAAGGAGTGAGAGAAGGATAAAAGGAAGATGTTAGAGTCCAGTCAGCAATGAAAATATGCCCACAAAGTCAATTTTCCCAGTCACTCCAGGAGAAACAGTGAAATTATCATATTGTGATGGCTCAGATATGCTGAACTCTCTGGGATATTTGTAGATTTAGTTTGTAGTCAGCAGAGATAAAAGAGGGTACAAGACTTTTTGACTGTGCATATTCTTAAATGGTCTATCAAAGCATGCACAATTTGGAGAACAGAAATGTGCCCATAGAACTAATTTTCTTTCATAATGATTTCAAATGTGAATCTTCAAGTATATCTTGGAAACAATGATGTGTCTAGCCACAGCTCCCTGGATGCCCCTAAGATAGTTATTTGGGCAAAATTACTCTGTCTTAGTTACCTCTGTGGGCCCCAGCTCTGAGAAAGTGCATCTTTAGAAACGCTTGGACTCCTCTTGAAGGATTGACATCTAAAGCCCCTTTTTGAGTGAATCACGTATTCTCATTCCAGGGAGATGGAAAACCACTGAGATTTGGGCTTCTGACTCTTAAAAATTACCGAGGTGATATCATGATATTGCAGAGTAATACCTGGAATCCCAAGTCAGCTCCACCTAGTGTGAACCCTCTGATTGCCTTATATGAGGTAGGAAGGTGAGATTAAATGCCATATACTGAGTCCTACTAGGTAGCAGGCACTCCACATACTTCATCAACAGAAGATACCTTTGTTTTATGGTGACTGTAGTTGATAATACTGTACTATATAATTAAAATTTGTGAATTTACATGTTCTCACCAAAAAGAAAGGTACATATGTGAGGTGATGGATATGTTATTTAACTCAGTTTTGGGAATATTTTCGCAATATATATGTTGTACACTTTAAATATATTACAATTTTATTTGCCAATTATATCTTGATAAAGTTGAGAAAAGTTGGTATTCTTTGTTTTGGAATATCTGGCATTCATTTCCCCTTTCCAATATCCCATTTTTCTCCATTGGAATACTTCTTCCGCACCGAAGATAGTCCTGTGGAGAAACTGTAATCAGAGACACTCTTTACTCCTGAACAAGAAGTGGCCTCATGACTCACTCTAGGCCAGTTAGATGTTTTCTCTCTGATGTTTCAAACAAGATCAAAAAGTCAAAGAGACTGACAGTGGGGGAGTTCTACTCCATTTGATTGAGCGTGATCAGACTAGAGTTTTTGTCACAAAATTATTGCTATCTTTTCTGCTTCTGAACCTTCAAAACTGCTTTGGTTCAACCTCATTTTCATGCCTGATTCTTCAGGTTCTCATGGATATGGTAAAGGCCTAATATCCTTCCAATAAATTACTTTTGTTTAATTTACCCCAAATTAATCTTTTTGCTTAAAATCAAAGAGTACTCAATGATATACCACTTTACTTAACACACAATTCTAAGATGTTATGATTATAACCGTTTCACAAAGGAGAAAAGTCTGTGAAAGAGAGGTTAAATGACGTGCCCACAGTCACACAGCTAGGAACCGACAAAGTGTGGACTCACATTTGGGTTTGTCTGACCCTGAGTTTCAATTTTTAACCTACATCATACTGATTCCCATCGGTAATTTTCAAACGACTTTCCCGAAGATCATCGACGTTCCACATGCCGATCCAAGATTTTTCATGACTGAAATTGAAAAATGGCAGTCTTGCCAATTTAGAGGAAACAATAACTTAATGGATAGAATGTTTTCAATTTTAAGCTTTCCTCCCATAAATTCTTCTTAAATCTTCAGTGGTTTCTACCGCTTGCCTGTGAGGCAGACAACGAAACAAATGAGCAAGCAGCAAATGAATATTAATGGAAAAACTCAGAAACAACAGACAGCGCTTCCCTCAAGAGCTTGTTTTTTGCATGCACATGTGTTGTGATTTTATACTGCATACCTATAATATAGTCATTTTCTGCTAGTGAAATTGTTCCTAGTTCAAATGATGGAATTAAATATATCCATATTTCATAGTGTTATGCAAAGAGCACTATGATTTTCAAGCTGTCTGACACCTCACAAAGTTTAAGAAAAATTGCCCCAAATACGCCTGAGACAATGGCAGCTAAATATTTTGTGGTATTGGTCGTATCACCTTTAGGAAACTCAGCCCTTTATCTACATCCAAAGCCATCGGATTTTGAGGATAAAGACATTGGCACTTGCTGGATTCTATAAGAATAATGTCATTTGTCAGCCTAACTGCCAGACCCAGAATCAGTTTAAGGGGCTTGAAATCTCATTTTAATTCTTGGCCTGGACAGCAAGTAAAATGCCTTAGGCCTTGAGAAAGGCCAGGGTATGGTGTATTTATTGGCTGTGACTACAAATCTGGTTAACTTGATGGGAATTTATAGAAAAGAAATAAAGCAAAGCCAGATTTTGCTTTTGGCCTTAGATGCATCAGGTTAATAAGACACAGGATAGTAGCCTGGCCTAAAGTCGAACAGTGACCCAGGTAGACTTTCCAGAGTTTGAGGATTAATATAATGAGAGTGGAACTTGGACCCCTGAACCCTTCCTCCCATCTTCCTACAGCAAGATCAGCTACCACTTTCCATTTTACCATTTTTCCCCTCAGGTTACCTCTCTTCCAGAATTTATACAGCTTCTGAAATTTCTTGTTCTCCAAGAAGCCAGACCAAAATAAAGTGATTTGAAATTTACTTTGGGCCAGCAGTGGCAGAAGGGATAAGGGAGACACTAATGATCAAAACATAGGTGACCCTGCACATATAGAGTTTACTTCTAGGAAAAGAGGACTTTTCCCCAGAAGATGAACTGTCTGCTACCCTTCCCATCCTGAAAATAAAACTTTTTACCATTTTCACTTTCGCTGGTGTACTTTCTTTAGCATATGGAATATAGTACTGTAAATGTTGTATTAGTCTGTTGACTCCCTGTGCCAATTTGAGTCAGCTTTGCATTGGTATCGCCTTTCCAATTTCTGCGCAAGTGCAGCCTTTGACTGAAATCTCCTAGATTGTAAGAGACCGGATCTCATCACTTTAAATGAAGTAAATTTTCAAATAAATATATAGGTAGTGAGGCTTCAGGGAGAACCCCCCATATCATGCCCCCTGGGTGAGTCATCCCCTTAAAGAGGGAAAGCTGCTTTTCATCTTGCCTTGCACGAAGCTATATGGATTTCCATATGGTCTGAATGTTCCTCTGTTTTCCATGCTCATACCGCCCACAGAGTTTAAAAACTACTTCTGTGACATCTAGTGATGGCAGGGGAGCCCTTCCATCCTTCATTGCTGATCTTTATTACTACATGTCACCAGGCAGTGCACTGGGCTCGTTTTGTTTACTTCCATCAGCCAGTTATGCTGAGATATAATCCTGAATCCTAAAAGGAAGAACATTTTATGTCCCAAGTGAGCGATTCACACTCAACACTATGTTGACACACTCTATGGGACGTAAAAATCTCTGTTCCAGTGATTTCAGCTCCATCAGCATAATTTTCTTCCACATGGTACAGGTAAATCATGGTTAAATATTGAATCATTTATCAACCTGTGCTTTGTAAGCCAGATCTCATAAAATCTCAGGAATAGATTGTGCTAACAAAGCAGCTAGCAACCATCTACGATTATCAAATTTTTCCTTCCACAATCTGTTCCTCATTTAGAGAGAAAATTCTATGGAAATTAAAAATTAGTAAGCTTTACCTCTTTATTGGTAGCAATATAAAAAGTATAATGATTTTCTTTAGAATAAAAATCTTATTCGGGGGCTTTATAATAAAAGGGAAAATTTAGAATCTCTGGCTTCTAGAAGATGGATTGTAGTTCTCTGAGAAAGCAGTGCATTTCAGAAAGTATACACCCATCTTATGTTCCCTGTACTTAGGCTTAAATCCACAAGGATAGCACATTGAATGAGAAAAGTTTATGATTAGATGAAGGGGTACAGTGACAACCAGGGAAGTCAAGCTTTAAGCATTCTAGTGAAGCCAAATAGTGCCTGGGTAAAGATGTTCCAAAGACAAATCTCTCTGCAATCAAACCTCATTTACTTCTAAAATGGTACCACCAATTGCTTTGCTTGGAAATGAGATCAAATCAAGAAAGCATTTTCTAAAGGTTTTCAATTTGACTTGTTCATTGCTTGGTTCTGTATATTTACAAACAAGGGCACACAGAGAGAGCAGTTCAAGAACAAAGGAGATAACGGTTTCCTACCACCAGGCTCCTCTGACAGTACTTGTGTACCACACACCTGATTATGAAAAGGAAGGCTGTAAACTTGAATCTAAAGAGGGCGTAGAAAATGATGAGCAGAGATGACCTCAGATGGAAATTGAACAGAGCCTGAATATGTAAATGGTTTGATATGATTTTAAAAGATAAAATTAAGGAACTTTAATTCCTGTTATTCTGAACATTCCTTTCCTCTTAGAAATGGCAAGTTAAACATCATTGTTTTGTAAGGAAACAGTGATTCTTTCTACTTCAAGACATTGAGGTCACTGTTATTTCAATGATTGGTGATCCAAGAAACAAAGTTGAATAAACAACTCTCTCATTTAGTACGTGGAATGCCCAACCCATATCTCCTTGCTTTAAGGGATTGTCTTAGGAAAAACAACCTATCAATACAGGCCTAAAATAAAATGTGTTTATCCTTGGGCTGTCAAATCCTAAGCTTGCTCCAAGATTAGGGCAAGCTCCAGGCAAAGCTGGGAAGTAAGCACCTGCCTCTCATGAGAGGAACCTGACTACAGGAAGAAAAGGCCAGGAGAAGTTATCTGACACCAGGAGTCCAAGTAGACCCAGAAGGTCAGGGTAGGCTGGAGGCCACTATAGGAGCTTAGCCAAGAATCTGTTATCTTTGGCAAGTCACACAGGGATGGGAGTCTAGAAAGCAGGTTCCCCAAAGAGGTGATTAATTTGAGGCACAGAAGGAGAAAATAAGTAGGGAGGGAACAACAGCCTATTTCTCCCAGTAAAGGTGGTGGAGGCAAATCATAAGGCTCCAAGCAGGCTTGTCTGCACTGGGGTGGAGTAAGAGAATGGAGGGAAAGGAGAGACACTGCCTCTAGGGGACCAGGCTCACCAAGTGATTTGGTAGTACAGAGCATGAGGCTACTTTCTTGGGAATAAGGAGAACCCAATGACTGGAGGATGAAATGAGTGCATACATGTAACCACTCAGCCATGTGGCTGAATCTGCTAAGTACACAATCAACATTAACAGTTATTATTATGAGGCATTGAGAAAGGTACTTAGGCTCTTTTAATCTTTGTTTTCTCATCTGAAAATAGGCACAATAGCACCCATCTCGCAGAGTGATTGTAAAAATTTAAATGTGATAAGGTGTACAGAAACTACATCATGTTTGGCACAGAACAGGTGTGTTAATTAGGAATGCTTTTATGTCCTAGCAACAGAAAATCCTCTTAACAATGAGTTACACATATATAGAGTTTATTTTTGTCACAAAGAAATTAGTCCCGAGTTTGGATGTTCTTCACAGTTAGTCAGAGACCTCATGAGGTCTGATCTCAAAATCAGCATCTCTTTGATTACTTTGTCATAGTCCTTACTTAAGACAGGAAGAAAGTGGAGGGGACGCTGCAAGTTACATGCAAAGCAAAAATATATACATGGGTAAGATTGCCAGATAAAATATAGGAAGCCCAGTTAAATTTGAATTTCAGATAAACAATGAGTAAACTTTTAGGATAAATATTTCCTAAGCAATATTTGAGACATACTTATACTAAATATTCATGGTTTATCTGAAATTCAGATTTAACTGAGTATCCTGTATTTTATCTGCTAAATCTGGCAGCCCTGTGCCAGGAACTCCTAGCAAACTGCTGCTGCAGCCTCATGGGCCAGACTCTGTTACACAGTAACCATCAGCTGCAAAGGAGGCTGGGAAAGTATCTGACTCGTTCATCCTCTATAGTTGGCAAAGGATGAAGTGTGTAGGGAATAACGCTAGGTTTATTAATTAACACTCCCTGCTGTAGTAGGTGTTCAATAAATGTCCATTTCCTCTTCTTACCCTCATCTCAAGGGCCTTATTGTCCCTTCACATGGAAGAAAGTATATAATCTCCTTAAAGTATTATATAGTTAATGTCAACGTATGAAATTGGCAATTTTCATATTTTTAAAAAGCGATCCGAAGCTGGATTGGTAAATTCAGGGGTAGACTACACAAAACATATACAGGCTGATTTTTAGCCATTCAATTGTGTCTGTGCTAACAGGCCCCCCTGCCCCATAGGGAAGTTTCTTTTCTCATGTTTGAAAGCAGGGTTGGGACAAAGGTGGAGTAAGTAAGGCATCTAAGGAGCAAAATCTAAGGAGACACTCACGCTCGTTCCCTCACTTTTGTGCAATCTCCTTAAATTGTTCACCCTAGATGCCTCACTTGCCTCCCCCTAGTCCCAGCCCTGTGTGAAACATAGCTATTCCTTTGCTTAACCCAAAGGATGAGGCACTGATTGTTGTTAATTCCTAACTCCCAAATATAGTCACAGATGGGGAGTCATCAACTGCGTATGTTGGTTATTTTTGTAAAGAAACCTAGGGTGGCATATGTTATCTAGTTTAGCTTAGTAAAGCTGGGTTTTACACGCAAACCAGGGGTGATCTTTACCCCTGCTTTCTTCCCTTTACACAGGAATTTATATGGCTTTTACTCCTCAGGAGATAATTCTGTGTCAGAGTGTACTGGGACCCATCAAAACACTGTGACCTGGCTGCAACATCTCTTCAATTCTAGCCAGCCTCCTGCTTTCTACCAGACAAGAGTATAGCCTCAAGGTTCTGAAGTGATTTGACTCTATTTTCTTTCTGTACCATAAAACATTGCAAAATTATTACTTCTTTTGTAAAAATTTCCATTGTATTTCCTTCTTCTCTTCTCAACCTCCACTTCCCTCTTTTATCATCATTACCAACAAGGTGAGGACAAGATCAACTGACAGCATATCTCCCACCCTCACCCTAAATCAGGGGAGAAATGTGGAGGTCAGAGAACAAGTATTTGGGATGGTACCATCCATCACAGGTGCCTTAGACAGAGGTATTCTTAGCTAAGGTAGGGATCACATGAAACGGCAATAAGTTTAAGAAAGAGGCAGTCTGCTCCGTAGCAAAATAAAGACGGGCTTTATAATTTTACAAGGAGAAAAGCTATTTCAATAGTGGAATGTACGCATCTCGTGTGAGATTAGATTGCACGCCTTTAGAAGAAAATTTACACTCATGGTGGTGAGAGTATCTGCCTTTAAGTTTATTCTGGAGGCATCCAGCCACACTATTTCTGGTGGAGGACAAAACTTGGCTTGAAAGGAACACCATTTTCTTCACATATCCTATCAGAACAAAGCTCATTCACTTCTTTTGTTTGTTTGTTTTTGATACCAGGAAGAGCCCTGGTAGAAAACTGTCCCAGCTCCCACTGTTAATATCCAGATGAAGCCTGTAGTCATTGAATATCAGTAAAACCTTCCAGAAGGGTCTATTGGAAGAAGGCAAGTAGGTCTGGGTGAGGTCAGCAGTGGGAGGAGGCCTTGTTCACCTGGGATAGTTCCCAAAGACCTGGCCTAGGAGGTGGCTATGTGGCTTCTTGTGTGGCAGCAGTGTCTTGGTTAGCTGAATCAAGTTGCAAATGACAATCTTTCGACTCAACTTACTTGGAACACTTACTTGAACCTTTCATGAATAGGTGACCTTAAACCCTAATTGAAGTCCAGCACGTATTTAATTTTTGGATGATGTGTAAGGTGATAATCAAAAAGGGGCAGGCTCTGCTTCCTGGTCATCATACCCACCCTTCTGAAACAAGGCAAGGCAGATGGCTTCCCAGTGTGATAGCCTATGGGCTGGTTTCCCTGGCCTTCCACCTTAGTTTATACCTTCCCCAGAGAAGAACAAGAGTCATTCTTGTGTGAGAAAGAATGGAGGAGCCTGACTACACGCATTATTCTGCTAACTACGACCTGAAGGGAAAGAGAGAGACTTGACAGTGGTTGTGGTATAGGGAAATACCCTGAAGGCCATCAGATCCAAAACAGAAAGCAGAATCTGGTGGAAGTTACAAGGTTGACTTTGATTAAGAGGCGGTAAACCGAGAGCTGAGAAAAAGAAAACCTCCACTCCGTCATTTAAGATCAAATATTTTTGCCTTCTCTCTTTCAATATCTCCCTTTTTGGTCTTCTTCACAAAATAAATAATGTTTGGAGGAGAAATAGATTTACAAACAAACCATCTTTGTATTTGGATACATGGTCGCACAAAGGAAAGATTTTGTTCTTCCACAAAAAATCCTGCACAGAAAATGCGTACAAATGATTACAGCTGTCACTATCACAACTTAGAGAAAATGCAGATGGTATAAAATAATATTCACAAATGGCTAATAGAATTTTAATAGCTACAGGAAAGAAGAGAAAATGAAAGCACTGAATCTACTTGGGATGTGAAGAGAATGAGATGGTCCCAGGAAGAGTCTGAAGGCAGAGCAATCCTTGATTTTCTCCGTGTTCAGAAGTGGCGCTCCCCAGTGCATTGATTTATGTGAAGATTAGGCAGCAATCATAGTCTCTAGACTAGCCTGGAAGGCATGTGCATAAAGTATGATATTTGCAATATGCAAATGTCATATATGATGAATGAAATGCTCAGTATGTCTCGAGGACACCCAGATGCTAACCAGCTACTGGTTCCATGCTGCAAATTGGAAAGGAACTTGGAGCCAAGGTACTTTCTACCGCTAATTGATTTTTTTAATAACATGGTCTTTGAGTCTAAATACCAGTCACTAAAGCATAAGTTACTCTGCCCATGTTAGCTTTAGGGGATTCTAGCTATTTCTTATTGATAATAACTGTCAGAACTGGGGATTAAGCAATGGAAAGCTGGGTCAACCGATGTACATATAGCACACATAAGCAAAAACCACAAGGTCAGATGAAGGTTGGACTAAGGAATGGATACCAAGAGTTAAGTCCAACAGTAGAAATGAAACTTGGAAACTTTTCTGCAGGGCAGAGGATGAATGAATCACAGGTGTCTTCAGCCAAAGTCCACAGTGACTCAGGATGGTTCTTAAGGAGGAACAGGGACAGTAAAAGATAGAGGTTCCACAAAGACAAAAGATCGACAGCTAGAAGGTTTGGTGATAAGTATTGAAAGAAGACAGATTCAAGAGCAACAATCCATTCTCCAGGCAGATATTATATCACTGTGGAAAGAGGATGGAATCTAGTCAATGCAGACCTGAGAATTCAAAGTAAGACCAAGAGCAATACTGACTCAGGGTTGAACTGAAGGCAGCCTGTAGATCTAGGGATCTTTTCTCTTCCTGGTTCCAACTGTACAAAATGAAGAAACACAGAGTACAGATTCTGGCTCATGGTCCACATAGCACCTATTCCTAACACCTTATAGAGGCTCAAAATGGTTTGCTTAATTGCAGTGAGTCTCCTGTGTGAGTGTCTTTCTTCTTATCAGTTGTTGCCTTCATCTTTTCTGTCCTTTTTTCGACTAGAACTAAATGTCTAGTTCTAGAAGACTGCCTGAAACTGAATGCAGGACTCACAGTGAGTGGGGAAGTTTCTGAAGCCTGGAGAAAACTGAGGGAGTTTCTATAGAGCACCAGGGAAATCCCAAAGATTGCTCCTGGAAAGCCTGTAAGTGTGGTACCAGTGAGGGCTCTAGAGCTCCACTGTCCCATCCAGCAGTCATCATGTGGCTATCAAGCACTTGCCATGTGGCTCGTCCAGATGGAGGTGTGCTGTAAGTATGTAATATAAACCAGATTTCAAAGGCTTAGCACACAAAAAAGAATATATAATATCTTATCAGTTATTTTAACACTGACTGCAAATTAGAATGATATTTTGGATATGTTGTGTTAAATAAAATACACTATTAAAATTAATCTCACCTGTTTCATTTTACTTTTATTAATGTAGCTACTAGAAAAAATAAAATTACGTCTGTGACTTGCATTTTATTCCTATTGGACACTGCTGCTGTAAAGGGAAAATCAGAATTTAGTGATCGATGTTGGTACTCCTCCAAGCACAGTCTGTGGACTGGCATCGATCCACACACCATTACTACTTGGCGAGGAGATAAGTGCAGAACTTGAGAGAAAAGATCTAGAAACTTTTATATAAATTTGACATTGCCATGACATCCAAATGTATGATGTTTTATTTCCATAAGTATCAGATTATGACAAACTGGAAGAAAAACTGCTTTTTTCACCATAGGTAATTGGAGGAGCTTTGAGGATTTATCATGAGACTGGGCTTCAATGGGTCAGAGAAAGCTGTCACAGGCTTTAGAAACTCAGGGATCGTGGAGGGAGCTGTCAGAGGTTTGCTAAATGTGCTGCAGGGGCAGCATCTTCTGAGGCCACATAAAGGAGGAAATAGGGACCAGCCTCCCATCATTTTCAGAGATTGCAGTTCTGAGTCTCTGTATGGAGTGCTAAGATTATTGCAGGACAAGCGAGGCTGAGAAGGCATAGTTAGTGAGGTTGAGTGGTTCCAAATTTGAGGACAATAGGATCCAGATGGCCCTAAATAAGTGAACATTACTTTTTAAGGCAAAATCTCAAAATTCCATCCTTCACAGACCGAATGTGGATACATTTACTCATTTATTGAGTAGTTACTATGTTCCAGGAACTCTGCTAGATACTGGAGCTACAAGAATGAGTAAGAAATTAAGGCTGTTCACCAGAATACACAATGTACTAGGGGAGAGAAACACACATCTTGTGCGACAAGACCCCGTGTATGGGCCTAGGAGAACAAGCAGGACACAGCTACCGTTAGCCAAAGGACCGAATGAGCTCTCTCTGGACCTTGGGAGAAGGACAGGTCATGCTGCCCTCATTGGCAGCTCCTAGTGGGAAGAGGCAGCAAGGGATTTGAGAAAAACATCGCTGGTTTCAGATTCAGGTAGAACTAGGTTTGAATCCTGATTTCTCTGCTTATAGGCATGTGGCCTTAGACCTTGGTTCTCATTTTTCTAAAATGGAACTCGACAGCCCCACTGAAGATAAGTTGTACATACTAAATGAAATAATAAAAGTTAAGCACCAGGCACATTGTAAGTGCTCAGTAACGGTGAGTGCATAAACTTTACATTCAACATTACCTGGTGACAAGATTTTTCTCAGAGTTTGTTATAAGGCTGAAACTACAGGTGTGGTTAAGCGGACCTTGCTTGGACGAATGGAGAATCATAGGAGCAGAGTGCTAGAGAAACCATTGAAGGAACAGTGGGCTGATCCTGCTTTTGGGCTGGACTGAACAGAAACTTATTTCAGCTGGATATCACATAGATAAAAGGAAGTGTTTTCAGTTACTGAGGGTTTTGAGTTGGGCTCTATGAGAAGTTATGAGTATCCAAAGGCCAGGTCACCAGCATGTCACAGAATTACATGTGAGCTACAAAAACTAGTGTGCATTACAAACCATAATAATAGATGAAATGAGATAAGGGATGTGGAAGTGCTCTGGGAAGTGGAAAGGGCTAGTCAGTGTAAGGTGTTATTATTATTAATAAGCGCTATCTATCTACAAAGGCTTGGGCTGGGAAATGGGCAACACGCAGGTTCAAAGAGTTTGTTTTACACAGAGCCAAACAAATAGGTGGTCCCTCCTCGAAGAAGCTGATATCTGATTAGTTGTGGAACCCTCTGCCCCAGCTCTGGGACCCAATCCAGGTCCAGAAAGTGGACAGCTGCCAGCCCTCGGCAGAAAAGCCAGCTGACTCAATGTAACATCAGTCATCTAGTGGCACAGACAGAAGGTGGGGAAAATGAGAGTTTCCTTTGCTTCAATAACTTCTGCTTAAACAATAACAAAATGACGTGTCTTGGCATTTTTCTTGCAGCACTGTGCAGTTAGCAAGCAGAGGGTGGGGAATATTCCATCCCATTGACAATGTCTTTAAAAAACATAGTATCATGGATCACCACATCCTTATGCAAATGTAGTGACAATCTTCAGAGCTCTAATTGATGCATATTCTGGTGTGTGTGTGTGTGTACACAATCAACTGTGCCTAAGGTAGCACTGTAACCAAGAGAGTTTTTTTCATTTGATACAATTACTGTTATTAACTGGACTCATGGAAATTATGATGAGAAAACTACATTATGTGACTGTGCTGTCACCAGAGAGCTAAAAGAAGAAGGATGCCTTTTTGCAGCTGCGCACTAACATCCTCAGTGTTAACTGATGCGATTCTCTTGACTAAGAGTGACACATACCGAATAGAGCGTTTTTTTTAATCCTCCCAAATGGTTCATTTAATCAACCACAAATTTGATTAACTTTGAATTCTTTTACTAAATTAACTGAATTTACATAACAGTAAGGGGATCATGTATGCATGTACGCGTACACTCATCCTTGATGTTGTGAGTGTAGAAGTGTGTACATACGTATGGGAAACCGACAGGGACAAGTTGGGATTCTGTAGACACTGGGCTTTGTTATTTGGATATTGAAAATTACATCCAAGAGAGAAAAGTAAAGAATTTAAAGATTTTTTTATGGAAAGGAATCAGATATATGCATGACTGCAAAATTTTGTTTGGGAAAATTATACAGAAAGCAATGTTCTTTTGGAATAAGCTTGGGGTGGCCGACATGAACACAATGCAGACCACGTGGGACAGCTTGCTGGACAGCTCCGCAACATGTAAACAGATCTGAGAAAGCTAGGCTAGGTTAGGAGAGGACTGGGTTTTTATATTTCATTTCCTCTTACTTTTATTTATTTACTTGCTTATTCCAGGAGGTCTAACGTGAGCCCAGTCATCCACATTTTTGACAAGTTCCCTAGGTGAATCTGATGTACACAAAGGCAGAAAATCACACACACATACACACATCCATCATTATAAAAAAAAGATACAATTGCATTAGAAAATAATTACAAAAGACAATGATTACCCACAATTCTACCATCCTAACCCAACTACCTGTAGAATTTGGGGATATTTACTTTCAAATTTTTTTCCCCTATGAACATGGAGTGTTGCTATTTTACAAGCAGAGTTATAACTATGTGATTACTGTCTACTGGATTTTGAATGAAACTTAAGGTGGAGGTTCTAGTGACTTCCTTTGTGAGGCTCTTCCCTACTTAATACATCTGCCAATGAGGAGCATTTATCTCCTCCCTGGATGCTGCAACACAATCACCTTCCTCTGGGATTAAGCTCAGGTTGCCCAACCACCTTTGCATTAATTCAGTTGTTCACTTGGTGAGAGCCATACCTTTGTCAGAAAGGAAAGTAGCAACATGGGGGAGAAGGCGGAGATCCTACCCTGGCTTTATCCATGTTTTCCACTGTGATTTCTATGTTTATACATACTAGGGAATATCAAAGCACTGCTTGGAATCCCTTGCCTGCCATGAGATCTTGAAATCTCTCCCTTTCACACACTGCAAGGATATTAAACACATTATTCTGTTTTGATTGAACGCCAGTAAAATTAAATTCCATCTTTCCATCTGCGGCACCACGTAGGGACTCCTGCCTTATGGAAAAGGGGAGTGTGGCAATGGAGGAAGGACCCCTTCAGGACACTCATGAACATGCTGCTTTCGGCTAGACAAGATGAATTTCTCCCTTTCATGGCACAAATCTCAACATCTGCTGTCTTTACCTCCCAGACATGCTGACAGGTGTAGCCGTCTCTAAAACATTGCTAGGAAGCAACATATGGACTGTCAGCAGTGAATAAAGGATAAAACCGTACAAAGAGGGGAGGGGCTCTGTTTCTGATCTCTTCACCATACAATTATTTTTTAATTTGGTGTTAATTTCTCCAGGCTTTCCTGGGTGTCCATCCCTCGCTGTCCCATCGACACGCTTGGCACAGAATTCCAATTTTCACTCTTGCCTTTTCCAGCTGTTTCTCACCATTTAGCCCCCTCCCTGTCTCTTCCCTTACCCCCAGGGAGAGGAAAGTTAAATGATGTTAATCTGCCAAATATTTCTGATCATTAGGAAGCCATAAAAATTAACATAACCATCAGAGGAAATTAATTGCCAAAGAAGACAAGGTTAGAGCAGGATAGTGAGGCTGGGGGGGAGGGGTGAGGGCAGAAGTGGGCATTGTTTCTCCTTTGTGGTTTTGTGAGAGGGGTTGCAGCTGGTGGACCCAAGGAGATTGCGCGCAGGTCTGCTTCCCCACATTTAAATATGAGAACAGCCCCAGAATAGCAAGTAGTGCCCGTGGTGAAAGACTAGGAAGGGATATCCTTGATTCCTTCTTTTTTCTCCTCCAGCTCCTCTGGGGGAGATTTTTGGTTATTTTTTAATTTGAGTTCAAAATAGAGGTTGGGGGGAAAGAGGGCCATGCAGGCCTCCTGCAGGAAATACCATTAATAATTAATATCCAATAATAATCAAATCCGTGGGAGACTCGTTACAAGTAACGTCTTGACAGACCCACCGATGAATGCCCGTAGCTTAACTTCTTCATCAGCTTGCAGGATTGGTTCAGCAGGGATTTCACTGCACATAAGCAGTGACAAAAAAAAGGATAAATAGCAGGTTTGTTCACGGAAGAAGCTTATTCATCCCTATAGAGTTTTATTCATTTTAGGTTTATGGCTTAGTGGGGAATTTCCCTTTAATTGGGAATGTAATATAACGATGGAACCTGTCGACATTTACAAGAGAGATGGGAGGGTAATTCGTCCTAACTTGTTTGTTGTTATTATTATAACACTGGCTCCTCCAGGAGGCTCTGTGTAAAGGAAGCAGACAATCAAGCTGATCAGAGAAAAGTAAGCTAGTGACAGAAGAGGGAGAAGAAGAAAGACTACCAGCCACAGGACCTGTCTGGAGTTAGGAACGCCTTGGAAATCAGACTTGAGAGTGTTTAGTACTAAGTGCTTATATTTGGCTATTCAGAGCACTTCGCACACGCATTGCTTCATTTAATCTTCACAATAACCCGAGGAGGTAAATGATAGTAAACCCATTTTCTAGATGAGGAAACTGAGGACTGGAGAGGTTAGGTGATTTCCTCAAAATCCCACAGTTAATGAGCAGCTGGGTTGGAATTCCTTCCCCAGGAGGCTGGCTGGAAAGTCAGCTCTGACTGGCTATCCTTTGCCAGCTTTATACAGATGTGAGAAAGGACCCTCTCCACTGTCAGGGAAACAGGTAGGAGGAAAGGCCTGGCCTTCCTAGGCAGGAATTGTCAGTCATTCCTCCCTGCATTCTGTAAAATATATGAAAATATCTCAGCTTTCTTGTCCAACATCTTCACAGTAAAAGCAGGTTCACCTGGGATCACCACGGGGGGACAAAATTGCACTGATGGTTCATCCAGAGAGCATTTCATTTGGGGACTGTGTACAGAGGTGTGGGCAAGCCCACATCCATGTGTGGACTTAAGGAACCCCAAAACAGGCAGCAGCAGCCATGACCACTAACACCCATTCTAGGGCATTCATCTAACCCTCAACCACAGAATACCATAAAATGCTTCCTTCAATCTTTAAGCAGAATTCCACCCAAATCGGGCTGTATAGGTATGCAAAGGACCTCTTCAGTTCAGAATTTTGGTTTTCTTACTTAAGAAAAAATTTGGAATGAACAAAGAATACTGAAAATAATATAAGAAACCCAATAAACCCAACATCTAAATTTATCAAATGTTAACACATTAACGTATTTGCTCCACATCTTTTTTTTTTTTTTTTTGGAGGAAGATTAGCCCTGAGCTAACTGCTGCCAATTCTCCTCTTTTTGCTGAGGAAGCCGGGCCCTGAGCTAACATCCGTGCCCATCTTCCTCTACTTTATATGTGGGACGCCTGCCGCAGCATGGCTTCTGCCAAGCAGTGTCACGTCCGCACCCGGGATCCGAACCGGTGAACCCCGGGCCGCCGAAGCTGAACGTGTGTGCTTAACCGCCGTGCCACGGGGCCGGTCCCAGCTCCACATCTTTTTTGTTTTTAAAGAAATTCAAAGTTATAATGTAACTGAAATGCTACCTCCATCAATCTCATTCATCTTCCCTCTCATCACAGGAAATTGGTGGTATGTCATTAGCATGCTTTTCACACATATTGTATCTACAATCCTATGTATTATTACTTTGTGTATTCTAAAATGTATATAAATTATATTTGTATGTACAGTTTGTATATAAACCATATGTATTTGAAGTAACTTGCTTTTTTCATTCAACATATTTTTAAGTTAATTCATGTCGTTATAGATACATCGAGTCTATTTTATTACTTAAATGGCATTCCATTGTATGGCTAAACTGCAGTTTATCCTTCCTTCATTGATATTTAAGGTATTTTAAATATTTTTCTCTGTTAAAAAGAATGCTGCGATAGCATTCTTGTACATATCTCCATGAGCACTTAATGCAAGAAATTCTCCAGTAGTGGAGTCACTGGGTTATAAAATATTTCTTTCTTTGATTATATTAGATCATGCCAAATGGCCTTCCACAGTGCCAATGTTTATACTCCCTAGCACATTTCCCCACATTGTGGTTTTCATTCACACCTTCTGGTTCTAATTTATATTTCCTATATTACAAATGAGGTGGAACTTCTTTTCATATGTTTACTGGCCATTCATGTTTCTGTTTTATGAATTTCCTATTCAAATATTGTTTTTCCACTTTTCTATTGGATGATCTTTATCTTACTCTTTAAAAGAGTGCTTATTAGTTTGGTTACTTATCTTTATATGTGTTACAAATACTTACTGTTTCATTTCCTTTACAATATGTTTAGTTGTGCAGAGTTTAATTTTAATGTAATCAAAGTTGACAGTCTTTTGCTTTATAGTTTATTGTGTGTGTTTGTTTAGGAAGTCTCTTTCCTTTTTTTCTTTCGTTCTTTCTTTTCTTCCTTTCTTTTTTTTGCTGAGGAAGATTGGCCCTGAGCTAACATCTGTGCCAATTTTACCTTATTTTTTGTATGTGGGACACCACCACAGCACAGCTTGATGAACTGTGCAATAAGTCCACATCTGGGATCCAAACTTAACTGCTGCACCACCAGGCTGGCCCCAGGAAGTCTCTTTTCTTCTGCAAGTTTGTAAAGGTAGTTTTCTATGTCGTCTTCTGAAAATAAATTTTGCTTTTTACATTTAGGTTTCAAATATACCTGGAATTGATTCTTTTGTGAAAGGTGTAGGATAAAGCTATCATTTTATTTTATATGTATTTTTTCAATGAGCTTACGTTATCTGTTGATTAGACTATGCTGGCTCCATTAATTTAAAATGTCTCTTTGTAATGTGCTTTATCCATTTAGGCAAGAGTTTGTTTTTTAGGTGTCCTATACTGTTTCATGGGTCTTTGACTATTCCTCTGCCAGTACCTCACTGTCTTAATTAATATAGATTTTTAATAAGCACTGAGAAACATCTATCGTGTGTGTTCACATCTTTGTTTTTTTTTTAAGATTTTAATTTTCCTTTTTCTCCCCAAAGCCCCCCAGTACATAGTTGTGTATTTTTAGTTGTGGGTCCTTCTAGTTGTTGCATGTGGGATGCCGCCTCAGCATGGCCTGATGAATGTTGCCATGTCCGCGCCCAAGATTCGAACCGGCGAAACCCTGTTCCGCTAAAGCAGAGCGCACGAACTTAACCACTAAGTCACAGGGCTGGCCCCTGTCTTCACATCTTAATCTTCTTAGATATTCTTGGCCTTTGCTCTGCCATATCAGTTTTAGCATTAGTTTATCAACTTTCATGAATATCTCTGTTATAATATTTGATAGAATTGCCCTGGAATTTTATTTTCATTTGGAGAGAATTTTCATCTTCATGTAATCAAGTATTTCCACTCACAAATATAGCATATCTCCTCATTTATTTATATTGTTTATGTTATTCAATTATTAATTTTCCCAATTATATATCTTGGTATATTATACATATTTTGAAAGGTTTAATTTTGGATCACTTATTGTTTGGCTGTTGTTGTAAAGAATATCTTGTACAATTTTCACATTCTATTTGTTTCTTGATGGTATTTAAGGACACAGTTTTTTTTCATTTTTTTCTAATTCATTGAGATATAATTTACATCAATAAAATTATCTGTTTTAAATGTGAAGTTCAGTGAGTTTTGAAAAATGGATATACCCATGTAACACTGATGGCGTCAACATATAGAACAGTTTTGGGGCTGGCTCTGTGGGCGAGTGGTTAAGTTCTCGCGCTCCGCTGCGGCGTCCCAGCGTTCGGATCCTGGGCACGGACATGGCGCTGCTCGTCAGGCCACGTTGAGGCGGCATCCCACAACAACCCACAACTAGAAGGACCTGCAACTAAGACATACAACTGTGTACAGGGGGGGTTTGGGGAGATAAAGCAGAAAAAAAAAAAGAGATTGGCAGCAGTTGTTAGCCCACGTGCCAATCTTTAAAAACAAAACAAAACAAAACAAAACATTTTCATCTTCTCAATCTCCTCCACCCCAGCCCCAGAAAGCCTCTCATTCTGCCACTATTAGAGATGATCTTTTCTGGAATTTCATATGAAAGCAATCATATATGTATACCGTCCTGTCATCTGCAAATCAGTTTTGCTTTTTTCATTTCCAATCAATAAGCCATTTATTAATGTTTTCTTCTCTTATTGCTCCACTACAAACATAAAAAGAATTGGTGAGAGCAGACAGTCTTACCTGGTTCCTAATCTTAGGGAGGGAAGCATGCCGTATTTCATCATTAGGCCTAAAGTTAGCTGTACATTTTTTGTAATGATCTTTATTAGTTTATGGAAGTCCCATCTATTCTTAGTTTAGTGCAAGTTTTCACGATGAATGTATATTGGATGGTGAGAAATGCCTTTTCTACATCTAGCAAGATGATAATACTGTTTTTCTCCTTTATTCTGTTAATAAGACTGATTACATTTATTGCTTTCTGTATGTTAAAAATCCTACCATTTTGGGGATTAAATTAATTGACATGAGGCGTTCTTCTTTGTATGCATTGTTGAATTCAATTTGATAAATTGTATTAGGAATTTTCATATCTCTCTGAATGAGATAAGTCTGTAGCATCCTTCATGCAATGTCTTTGTCTGTAATAGAGTAATTTTGGCCTAGTTGAAAAGTGTTCCTTTCTTAACTTTCTATAATAGAAGGTTTATTACTGGTATTCTTGTTTCCTTAAATGTTTGATAGAATTCACCAGTAAAACCATCTAGGATGGTAGTTTTCCTCATGCCAATTTTTTAAGTGGAATATCAATTTAAAACTATCATATATATGGTTAATCTGATGTTCTATTTCTTCTCGAATCAGTCTTAGCAATTTTGTCTTCAAGGATTTTCTACCTTTCAACTAGTTTGTTTAATTTATTGGCATAAAGTTATTCATAATTTTTTTTTAATATCTGTGGGATCTGTAGTGACATCTATTTCATTCCTGATATTGGTAATATGTATTATGTCTTTTTTTTGATCAATCTACTAGAAGCTTGTTAATTCGATTATTTTCAAAGACACTGCTTTGGATTCACAGATTTTCTCTTTTCATTTTATCACTTATTTCTGCTCTGATCTTTATTATTCCCTTTATTTAATTAGTTTGGGTTTAATTCATTCTTCTTTTTCTGGAATTTTCAGGTAGATGTTTAAGTCATTGATTTTAAATGGTTCTTCTTTCTAAAATAAGCATGTGAAGCTATAAATTTCCCTCAAGCACGGCTTTAACTTGAAATTTTTGTATGTTGTGTTTTCATTTTCATTTAATTCAAAATTTTTCTAATAATAGTTATGATTATTCCCTTGACCCATCATTTATTTACAACTGTGTTGTTTAATTTACAGATATTTGGAGATTGTCCAAATTGTTTTTTTAATTCATAGCTAATTTAATTCTGTTATGATCAGAGAACATACTTGGTATGATATCAGTGTTTTAAAATTAATTAATTTTTTATGGCTTAGTAGATGGTATATCCTGGAGAATGGCTTATGTGCACTTGGAAAAAAATGTATATTATGCAATTGCTGGATGGGGTCTTCTATAAATATCAATTAAGTCAATTTGGTTGATAGTATTGTTAATGTCATCTACATTTTTATTGATTTTCTGTCTACTATTCCATCAACTCATCAACTTTAATTTTGGGTTTGTCTACATGTTCTCTCATTTCTGACCATTTTGCCTCATGTATTTTGAAATTCTGTCATTAATGCATACATGTTTAGAACTGCTATGTCTTCCGATGAATTAATCCTTTAATCATGAATTAGAGCTTCTTTTTCTTTTGGGTAGTATTCCTTGTTCTGAAGGTGAGCTTGTCTGGCAGTAACAGTCCTTTAAGCCTTCTTTTGATGAATATCTTCAAGGTATAGCTTTTTCTGCCTTTAACTTTAAGCTTAGCTATATCTTTATATTTAAAGTCCACCTCTTACAGGCAGCACATAGTTGTATCTTGATTTTTATGCAATCTAACAACCAGTCTTTTATTTTGACTTTACACCATTTACATTTGATGTAATAGTGGATGCAGTTGGCCATTAAGCCTATATCTTGCTATTTGTTTTCCGAGTTCCATCTGTTCTTTGTTTCCTTTTTTCTTTTATTTTCTTCTTTTCAATTGGTGATATTTTAGATTCTATTCAATCTTTGTTATTGGCTTATTAGCTATACCTTTTTATTTTGTTTTAGTGGTTGTTCCAGGATTTACAGTTTGTATCTTTAACATACTACAGTCTACTTTCAAAGAATATTAGGCCATTTCATATATAATATATGAACCTTACAACTAAATACTTCCATTTCTCCCTTCTATTCTTTGTGGCATTGTTGCCATGCATTTTACTTCTATATATGTTTAAACTATCAGTACATGATTAGCGTTTTTACTTTAAACAGTAAATTATCTTTTTAAAAAATAAACGTTCTATTTTTTGAATAATTTTAGATTTACAGGAAAGTTATGATGATAATATAGAGAATTCCCATGTAATACTTTACCCAATTTCCCCTAATGTTAGCATCTTACAAAATCATAGTACTTGTCACAACTAAGAATTAACATTGGTGAATTACTATGAACTAAATATAGACATTATTCATATCATACAAATTTTCCACTGTTTTTTAAAGGCAATTATCTTTTTTAGTTAAATTTTTTGAAATAATTAGATTCACATGCAGTTGTAAGAAATAATAAAGAGAGATCCCATGTACCCTTTACCCAGTTTTTCTCAATGGTAACATTTTGTGAAACTGTAGTACAATATCACAACCAGGATACTAACATTGATACAGTCAAGAGACAGAACAGTTCCCTCATCACAAGGATCCCTCGTGTTGCCCTTTTACATCCATGTCACTTGTTTCTTATCTCCCCCATTTTGCCGCCCCCTCAATGCCTGGTCCTTTACCTCTGGCATCCACTAATGTGTTCTCCATTTCTACAATTTCTTTTCTTTCTTTTTTTTCGTGTGAGGAAGATTGGCCCTGAGCTACCACATCTTGCCAGTCTTCCTCTATTTTGCTTGTGGATGATTGTTGCTGATCTAACATCTGTGCCAATCTTCCCCTATTTTATGTGGGAGGCCACCATAGCATGGTTTGATGAGCAGTGCTAGGTCTGCACCTGGGATCCAAACCTGAAAACCCTGGGCTGCCGAAGTGGAATACACAGACTTAACCACTATACCACCAGGCCAGCCCCCATTTCTATAATTTCTTATTTGAAGATTGTTATATAAATGAAATCCTACAGTTACAATCTTTGGGGATTGGCTTTTTTCACTGAGTATAATTCTCTGGAGAGTCATCCAAATTGTTGAATGTATTCATATTTTGTTCTTTTTTATTGCTGTGTAGTATTTTGTGGTGTGGATAGATGTACTGGTTTGTTTAATTGCTCATCTGTTGGAGGATATCCGGGATATTTCCAGTCTTAAGTATTTATGAATAAAGCTAGTATAAACATTCATGTACAAGTTTTGATGAGAATATAATTTCATGTCTCTGGAATAAACACCCAGGAATGCAATTGTTGGGCATATGGAAATTACATGTTTAGTTTTTAAAGAAACTGCTGAATTGTTTTCCAGAGTAGCTATACTGTTTTACATTTCCACCAGCAATATATGCGTGATCTGATCCAGTTTCTCTGCATCCTTAGGGGTGTTTGGTGTTGTCAGTATTTTTCAGCTTTGCCATTTTGATAGGTAGGTTGTGATATCTCATTTTGGTTTTAATTTACATTTCTCTGATGTCCAATGATAGTGAACATGTTTTTATATTCCTATTTGCCATCCGTATATTCTTTTTAGTGAAATTTCTTATCTTTTGCCCATTTTCTAATTAGATTGTTTGGGCTTTTTTTTTCTGTTCAATTTTGACAGTTTTCTCTATTCTGAATACTAGTCCTTAAGTGGATAGATGGTTTGAAAATATTTTCTTCCAGTATACAATTTGTCTTTTCATCCTACTAACAAGATCTGCAGAGCAAAAGTTTATAATTTTCAAGAAGTACAATTTATCATTTTTTCCTTTATGGATCAGTTTTGTTATCAAGTCTAAGAATTTCTTGCCTGGCTCTACATCCCAAATATTTTCTCTTACATGTGTTCCCAAAATTTTTACAGTTTTATGTTTAACTTTTACATCTGTAACATATTTTGACATAATTTTTGTCTAAGGTGTGAGGTTTAGGTCAAGAGTTTGTATTTTTTTGGTCTGTGTCCAATTTCTTCAAGACTATTTGTTGAAAGGGCTGTCTTTCTTGATTGAACTGCTGTTACACTTTTTCAAAAATCAGTTGGTCATATTTATCTGTTTGGGCGTTTTCTATTCTGTTCCATTGATCTATGAGTCTATCCCTCCACCAGTCTCTTGATTATTTTAACTAGAAATCAGGTAGACTCATTCCTTCTACTTTATTCTCTATTTTCAAAATTGTTTTTAGCTATCATAGTTTTTTGGGTTTTTTTGTTGTTGTTGTTTTTACTTTTCATATAAATTTTAGAATAATCTTATATCTACAAAACACGCTGCTGGAATTTTGATAGGAATTGTGTTAAACCTGTATGCCAGTTTGGGGAGAATTGGCATCTTTAATATATTGAGCCTTCCAGTCCATGAATATGTTATGTTTCCCCATTCTTTAGATCTTTGATTTCTTTCATCAGCATATTGTAATTTTCAGCATGCCGGTCCTCTACATGTTTTGTTATATTTACACCAATGTTTTCGTTTTGTTTTGTTTACATATTTATCTTGTATCCTACAAGTTTACTGAGCTCATTATTAATTCTAGGATGTTTGGAGATTCCTTGGGATGTCCTATGTAGGCGACCATGCCATCTGCAAATAAAGTTTTCTTTCTTTCTAATATTTAAGCCTTTTCTTTTCCTTTTTCTGCCTTTCTCTGTGTTACTTGAACAATATCTTAGAATTCCATTTTGATTTATCTATAGTTTTGGGGTTTTTAAAAATTTATCTCTTTGTTTTTAGTGGTTCTTAGGGTATTACGTTACATATAAATAACATCACAGTTCACTGGTGTTGAAATTTTACCAGTTTGAGTAAAGTGTAGAAATCTTATTTCTCTTCGTGTCTCTACAGTCCCCAAATAAAATGTCTTAAGTATTTCCTCTACATTTATTTAGAACTACCTCAGACTGTTAAATATCTGCTTAAACTGTTAAATATTATTTAGAAAACTCAAGAGAAGGAAAATGTACCATATTTACCTGTGTTTTTACTCTTTTTGTTATTCTTTCTTTCTGATATTCCAAGATTTCTTTTATCTTTTCCTTTCTGTTTAGAGAACTTCCTTTTTCATTCTCTTAGAATAGGCCTATTCGTGAAAAATTCTCTTACTTTTCCTTTATCTGAGAATGTCTGATTTTTTCTGGAAGGATATTTTTACTGGATGTAGAATTTTGGGTTGACAGTTATTTTCTTTTCACACTTGAAAAATGTTATGCTAATTCCTTCTGACCTCCATGCTTTCTGATGAGAAATCCACTGTCACTCAAATTGCTTTTCCCTCCCAGGTAAGGTGTTGCTTCTCTTTTGCTCCTCTCAATATTTTTTAGTTTGTATTTGGTTTTTAGAAGTTTGAGTATGATGTATCTGAGTTATCTTTTCAGCTTATCCTATTGAGATTCAGTCAACTTCTTGATTCTGTTGTTTTAGTCTTTTGCCAAATTAGGGAAGTGTTCAACTGTTATTTATTCCATTATTTTTTCAGCTCCTCTCTCTTTCTCCTCTCTTTCAAGGATTGTGATGACACCAATGTTAGAGCTTTTGTTATATTTCCACAGGCCCCAGAGGTTCTATTTATTACTCTTTTTTTCAGTCTATTTTCTCTCTGTTATTCGGATTGGACAATTTCTATTATCCTGTCTTTACATTCACTTATTCTTTCCTCTGTCCCCTCCATTCGGCTGTTGAGTCCGTGAACTGAGGTTTTGTTTTTGTTTTTGTCTTTGTTTTGGATATCTTATTTTTTAGAGTGCTGATCTTAATTACATTTTGAGATCCCTCTGGATGTTGCAATGTGAAAAGACAAAGTAGAAGCGGGAAAGAATGATGGTTCAGACCTGGACGATAGCAGTGGAGATGGTATAAAGGGAGAGGGTTTGAGATAAATTGTAAAGGTAAACCTGACAGGATTTTCAGATGGATTAGATATGTAGTGTAAGAGGAAAGGAGGAATCAAAGATAATTCCCAGATGCTTAGCCTGAGCCACTTATGAGTAGCAATGCAATGTTGAGAGGAATTAGTTTGGGAATGAAAACAGGGAATCCAGAGTACTCTATGGATATCTTAATTTTAAGATATTTACTAGACATCCAAGTGGAGATATTGAGAAAGTAGCTAAATATATACATCTGATGCACAGGAGAAGGTTGACTTGGGAAATTTTAAATATGGGAATTATCAGTGTGTTCTCTATTTCATCAAATCTAAGTCAACATCAATTATAAGACGGACTCTTAAGAAAAACCCCTACCAATTACACTACGACATAATGCTTTAATAGTAGTCCTGTATGATGCATGAATTGGTCACACTTCTAAACTGCTTTGATTATTTTTTCCAAAGTATTCAACAAATTCTCCTGCCACTACCCACATTAAGGATGTGATAGGTTACCTTTTGCAGATAACTCTGTAACAAAATATAAAAGAGCTGCTTTTTAAGCTATCTTACTCTCTAAAGATTCATAAAGCATTTGGTTATTGCTTTGAAAGGAAAAATTGCAGTTACGTTGTTCTGTATCCCTTCACATTGCTCTATTTCCATGCTTTTCTGCATGGAGTATTATTTTAAGATCTCTTTATAGCTTAATTATTTCCTAGTATAGCCCTCTCTTGCTTTCAGCTTTGAACTCTGTTCTCCCTACAGCGAAGGTTATTTAACCTTCACCTGCAGGCTCCATGCTGCTCTCCTGAGATCAACTCTGACAGTAGAGAAGAAGGACTTCAGGGGCCTTTGGCTGGATGTTTAGCTCTGACCCTGTGCCCCGTTTATGCAAACTGAGTGGGCATCTGCCTTTTTCTCTTGTGCTCAAGAGTCCCTGTTTCTCAGAAATTGTTGCCTCTCTGGTTGTTCTTATGTCTGCTTCTCTTTCTCTTTCTCTTTCCTGACTGTATATAATCTGGGCTTGCCTTGCTGTGCTTCCAAGATTGCAAACTTTGCTTAGCTTCATACTCGACTTTGGAATGGGCATTAAGCTCCCAAGTTTCCCCTATAATTAATGTTCATAATTAGTGTAAATACGCTGCAGAGATTTGCAGCACAATATGCCACATGTGGACATAATTGGGACCAAAGGACTAGTAGCCCTAATTCTAAGGCCTTTAGGATAAGGGAATTAGAGGCATCTAAAGGGTTCTAAGAGGGCTAATAAGGCGCAGAGGATTAGGTTATTAATGGATCCAATGCCGTCCTAGAAAATGTTATAAAAGGGCCTCTCACCAGTCCTGTTCCTCTGAAGGCAAACTTCTTGATGTGAGATGATTCTTTATTCCTTTCCAATTGGTGGGAGTTTCCCTCTTGGGGGACATCCAGGGAGAGTGTAGCTTTGCTTTGCGTTTCCTCATGCCTGTGGCCTTGGAAGATAATTAAAGCTTTATCAGCAAGGTGGCGTGGAGTGGAGTATTGCAGCAATTATCTGGATAATCCACATTAAGGAAGAAGGAAATCTTCATTTGTTGGCTTAGATTATTCTGCATGGCTTTATTTTTGTGAATCAGTCAGTCAGGCAATCATGCAGAGGGTATAAGCCACATAATACGAATTCATTAAGTATTTGCCAGATGGATGAATCTTTTATTCAGAATATCAATTCATATTAATGGTTCTAATAATTCTGGTTTGCACCTGAATTTCACATGCGCTCTCATCTCTTGGCTTGGTGAGTTAATGAACAGAGCTAAGAAGGCCGAGTTCCAGTCCCCAGATGGAACTTCGTTTACCCAGCTGTGGAATAGAACTGGCTCTTACTGGATGGTTTCTTGTAAAACTCTTTTTTTTTTATGATTTACCAGACAATGTTGCCCCCTACTCATTTTTTACCTGAGCAGTTTAAACCTGACACCACAATGGCCTTTGAATTTGGTGAAAAAAAATCAGTTAAGCCACTAGTTTGCCTCTGTGTTGATAAATTAGCATGTTGATTGCTTGGCTCCTTTCGCTCATGTAATGGTATCGTGAAGGATTGAGTCCAGATCCTTTGTGCTTTGGGGCAGCACACTGCTTCCACGTCCTATACTTTCTGTATTTCCTGACCCTGGGGACTCCGAAGTGTATTTGCTATCGCAACACCCTCAGTCCTTGACCAGTAACTTCCACAGCTTGGAAGCTAGAGATTTCCAAACCAAGAGTGAAAAATAGGAAAGAAGAAACAAAGACAAAGGTGATGGCCACTGAAGGGTCTGAATTTTCAGTTTATTTTTTTTCATTTCCTATTTTTCTTGGGGAAAAAATGATAAAAGATTCAGAAACTAGAAGCCTGGGTTAATTTGCTTTGTGACTTTAGCTACTTTCGCCCCCTTAGCTATCCTGTGCCTTGTTTGGCCCCCTTGGAAAAAGGGAATGATTATCTCAACTCACAGGATATTTGTGAGAATCATGTGAAATGCACCCAAAAGGTTTTTAAAATTACTAACCCGCGTACAAATATAAGTGTAATGTCAGAAATATCTGCGACATAAAGGAATCTTGATTTTCACCTCGTGGGGATATCCCACAAGCAGAAACTTAGAAAATTAATTCTGTCAAAGAACTTACTATGGCAACATCTGTGCCCTAACTTACAGATGAACCAGTAAGAAAGAGGGTAGGATCCTGTGTTAAAATGAATTCTGTATCAGGCAGGCCCGGGCCCTAATCCTGGATTAGCCTACAGTGCACTAAAACAAAGGAACGGAAAAAGCATTTTACAAAATCAGGAAACTATATTTCACAACAGGCAAATGATAATTGGCTCTCTCTTTTTTCCCAATACCACCTGCCATTGCACTCCATGGACTAGTGGATCCCCAGCCGGATAACCCCCTTCAAGCTGTGGGAGTGCTCACAGTGTCTTCCTCAAAGGGCTGACATAAGGAGTGCTAGATTCGAGATGACTCTCTGTTGAGGACCATTCCTCTATACACAGCTTAAATCTCCAGCCCACCCAGTTTTTGCAAGGTCCCCTGCAGTAATAGAAACAGCTTATGTACTTGAAAGAAAAAAGACTAGTTAGAAGATATCAGCTCTGCTTCTTACTAGCAGTGTGACCTTGAATAAATCGCTTAACCTTTCTGAATCTTAATTCCCTATATTTCTCCAAGATTTTCTCTAAATATGAAAATAAAGCCTACCTCATGGGGTTGCCGTGAGATACTTAGATCATGGTGGGGTTTAATACCTGTTGGCTGCCTTCACAGTTCTCTTCCCTGTTTGTTGGCTAAGGAGAGCTAAATGAGTTAACCCTTTGCACAACTACCCAATGTTTTCCCATTTCCCTTCTAGATGGCAGAATTAGACATCCAAGCAAATGTCCCCTAGTTACCCCACCGCCTAAGCCCTTCTGATTTTGTTCTCACTGAGCAATCACATCCGCTAGTACTCTCTGAGAGCTCAGGAACAGTTCAGACTCCCTGTCCCAGGCCGAACAAGGCTTGAAAGAAAAGAGAGCGAAAGAGTGTGCACAAACAGCCAAACGTTTAGTTTGTCTGGAAGGAGCCAGAAACAGAGAGAAGCTGGGAAGGAAGCCTGAATTACAGAGAGCCTAAGGGTGGTAGGAGAGGCAGGCAGAAAACAATTGAGCTCAGCATCTTTATTCTAGCAAAGCAAGCCTCTATTGGACAGTCAACAAACTCTCACTGGGTACTAGGTGCTGGGGTACAAAGATGCGTGACGCTCATTCTAATCCAATTCTGTCCAATAGCGTGTTCTGTGATCATGGAAACGTGCTATTCTGCCTCTGTCCAGTATGGGAACTGCTAGCCACTTGTGGCTATTGAGCACTTGGAATGTGGCTTGTACGTCAGAAGAACTGAATTCTTAATTTTATTTAAATTGATTTAAATGTAAATAGCCACATGAAGCTAGTGGCTGCAGTACTGATAATCTGTTGTCATTAATATTAATAGTAATCGATTGTTATCGGAGACATGGTTTCTAAGTGCTGGAATAGGTAACAGAAGAGACTTTAATCTGCATACTCTCTTTTCTGGTACCAAAGCTGTTGCTGCTATGCAACTGGATTGTGCAGAGTGGGAGAAGTGTGGAGACATACTTGATGTGTCCAAATCCAGCCAAATGGAGAATACACCAAACAGACCCCCATTTATAACGGCCTATCAAGGGCACTGACTAGGTTTCATTTGGAAATGGTATATCAGCCTCTGTCTTAAGAATGGCTGTCTAGATTATGTCTTCCAGTTGTCATTTGAGAAGCAGGCATAGAGGAAATTTCTGCTGAAGTGGTGGTAAAAACAATCCATAAACCTGCTGCTGATCCTTAGCCTTGTGCATCCTTTGTAGGAAGATTCCTTGCACAAAGTCGATCCTCCAATATCTTTTTTTTTTTTTTTTGGTGAGGAAGATTGTCCCTGAACTAACATCTGTGCCTATCTTCCTCTATTTTATATGTGGGATGCCACTACAGCATGGTTGATGAGCAGTGTGTAGGTCTGCGCTGAGGACCCAAACCGGTGAACCCCAGGCCACCAAAGTGAATAGTGCGAACTTAGCCACTATACGAGCAGGCCGGCCCCAATATCTCTTTTTTGGTCTTTTGAGACACGTTAACAACTATTTAACTCTGACCTATCATTTCCAGAACCCAAGAAAAAGTAGAGTTAAAGTAAGATTGTAAAGACAACAGAGATTTACTTGAGTGCATACTTTATTCTCACTGTGATGTTAGTTATTGTGAGGTATATGCTCAAATAAGATTATATTCTATGTTAAAGGATGAGGTACCTACATTTAGGAAAATAAATAAAACAAACACAGAAAGTGTACGTGTCAGCTTTGGCAAATGCCATTCAGTACTGCCTTCTTCAGTCCTGTGTCTAGATTGTTCACCCTTGATTTCCATCCTCATGAGTCTGACTATAACACCATTGACCAGGCAGAGACTTCCTTGGGAACCTCTACTCCGCCCTCAGTTCGGGTCTGTAACGAATCTTCTAGCCATAGATCCAGCATCCAGGGTGCTTGGTATCTGCTTTGGAGAGAGCTCTCTAGGCTGCTGTTCTCCCAACTCTAGTTGTATTGGTTTCTTCTGCAAAAACAAATTTCAGTAGTCTAGTTTCCTCTAAGAATCCCAAATTCTTTGGCCAGCCATCTTCCATCCCCCTTAGTTCTGGTCCACATCCTCCCCTGGTAGGCTGAACTTTGTTTCTTTTCCCCTCAGCTGAGAGCTGGTATTTTTCTCCAAACCAAGCCACAATGTTACCATGTATTTGACTTAAAATTTCCCCACATTCTGGCCACTCTCGCTGTAGCCTCCTTGGATGTAGACTGTGGCAGAAGCTAAAACAAAGTCTCACTTTTCCAGTCCCCTCTCCAGCTTCCCCTCACCCCCATGACCGCCCACTGTCGCACACCATCTCTAGCTTAGAATTGGCTCCTCCTCCACGTAAGGCTTTCTCCGCCTCCCACCAGCACTTACCACCCCAATCCTAACCTTCCCCACGGCAAACCTGCTTGACTCACGACTAACCCCCAAGTGTAAGGATTGCAGGGATTCCGGGAGCCCACTTCGAGTTGTGCTAATGCTTGACATTTGGTGGTTTGGCACACTTTACAGTTGGCTACAAAAAGCCCCAATTTCTTATCCCAGGGACTGCCCAATGCTGAAAACTTCAGCACTTGGAGCGTCTGTGACATTGAATCGGTAAAGGTCACCAACAGAGACAAAATGAATCATCCCCTGGGCCTTTAAGACACACTTTCCAGCTCATTATGATAAGATGCCTGTTAAATTTTTTGTCTCCCTCCATGGGGATTAGGCCTCATGTGTGTTATCTGTACTAATGAACCGCTTGCTCTTGTATCTTTTTTCTAGACGGTTTGTCACCAGGGCTGTCCTGTCCTGTAAAGCCCCGGTGACAGTGAGCTGTTGACAGAGTATTAGAAAGAGCTCAGATCTTTAAAGCCAGGGATGTGACAGAGAATTTTTACAGTTTCCCTATCGCCGCAGCCTCTGTGCTTTAACACGATTCCATTAAATCATAAAGATTAGAGCTTGTCAGACCCTTAGCATCCTTCCTCTGATTTGCAAAAACGAGTGGAGGATTTGTTATTAATTCTTGTTGTTGCAGCCACAGAACAGGCACCATTAACTATAGCTAAGCCATTAACCTGATTGGTGTTAATCAGAAGTGTCCCATGAGTCATATTGGTTGGAGAGTCCTGGATGTTTTTCAGTAAAGGGGCTTTGTGGAATCAAATGAGAATTGATCGATGATCCCACAGTACATGTATCCAGCTGAAGAAACAGTCACATTCCGGGTAACTCACTTTAATGAAAGCACGGTCCTCTCTGCATGCAGAGAAGGAGAGTCAGTTTAACTGACCCATCACAAAGACAGTGCATGCTTTGAGTGACTTCTCCACAGTGGGACTGGACAGACAGAGAAAGAGAGAGAGAGACTGAGAGGAAGAGAGAAATGAATTGGTCCATGGAAAGTAAATAAGTGATAACTTTGATATCCTGTGCACTCCAAAGGCGTATTCTTCAGAAGACTTTAGCCCAGAGATGCTACTGAGCACTGGCCGTTACAGACTATCTCCAGTGGCTCCCGTAGACTGCATGGCCCACATGTTTGAGTTAGGTATCTAGGAGCATAGTCTTGAACCAAAGCACTGAAACAAAGTCAAGGAGTCCACTAGGGGACTAAGATCATGACCTTGGTGTCATCAGCCCTAGGCTCTAATTAACTGAGCTAAGCAGACACAGATGCTCTGGACAGCTGAACTAACTCTATAGAAAATGGACAAAACAAAAATGCATTCCTCACAGTTTTCAAATTCTGTTATCTCCTAGGCAACCTTCTTAAACATTTTTGCTGAATGGTTGCCCTCAAAAACTACTGCCGTGTCTATGCCATCAAAAGAGCTTAGATATTTAGGCAACTACCCAGATTATTAAGTAGCATTTCCATTGAATAGTATAAGGAATATTTTCAGTTGGAAAAAATGGAATTATGTCAGCAAAGGGTTTCCGAGTAACTTACTTACAATTAATTTGTCATTTCTCATACTGCCAAAGTATAGATGGTAGAGATCCAGAGGGGACCAAGGCAAAATACGGTTATAAAGGGGCTGGCCCCATGGCCAAGTGGTTAAGTTCGTGCGCTCCGCTGCAGGTGGCCCAGTGTTTTGCTGGTTTGAATCCTGGGCGTGGACATGGCACTGCTCATCAAGCCACACTGAGGCAGCGTCTCACATGCCACAACTAGAAGGACCCACAATGAAGAATATACAACTATGTACTGGGGAGCTTTGGGGAGAAAAGGAAAAAAAAATAAAAAAATCTTAAAAAAAAAAAAATATATGGTTATAGGGCCTCCTCTGGCCCTGCCTTCCTGCAGTGAATTCTCCCTCTTGTGAACTCCACAAGACAGAGTTTAGTTTTTTCTGGTTGGTTATATCCTATTTTTAAAAAGGACTTGAGGAAACTTAGGGAAATACATTATATAATATATGGAAATGTATACATCAATACTACAATGTGAAAACATAAATAACTGTGGAAAATCAATGGAGTAACAATAAGAATAGGAAAATAAAATAAAATCAGGAGCAGAGTTAGTGTGCATAACACAAATCAGGAGGTCCTGCAGAGTTGCCAAAGGTGTTTTAAAAAGCTGGTCATTCAGTTGAGTTAAGAATCACAATATTCATAAAACACAAACACTTGTTCCCCAGAAGCTGCATAGTGGTTCCTGACATCAAGACCTGAAATAAAGGTATGCCAAGGTTTCTACTAAAGGGAGTGGGCACCTTATGAATGAGTAGACAAAGCCTTCACCCATAACATCCCTGGGGAGATGTGATAATGAATGCCTTGTGGCTATTGCTTTTAGTGTTGATGATACAGGTCATATAACCCCTATGTTTATTCCGCTTACTAACACTTGACATGCACTACTTGGATTGTAGATTAGGTTTTCTTGTGCCCAGGTCTTGCCTTTTTATCTAAACTCTGTCTCTCTTTAAAACAAAATTTAAATGATATCTCTTTGTATTACCTGAAACACATAGAACAGACCATTGAGCAGAGGAGTTTTCTCAAAAATGTTTGATTAATCAAGTTATTGACCAATGAACAAAGATATGAGACATCTATCATTTTGTCTTTTCAATACCTGCCTATTTTTTATTCAATACCTTCTAATATTCAATGCCACGGTTTCTTATCAGGGGCATGGTGGAGGGTAGCCATGTTCACACGTTGAGACCCCATACCCTTGACTATATCCAAAGATGATTTGTAGGGGGGTACTAATCTAAGCTGTGCAAACCAGAATCCTTACCTTTGGAAATTTGGAATTAAAACTAAACTAGTCTAGTTAATCTGACTTAAGTCTTCAATGATGAGTTGTAATATCAGCACTTTTGATATTATTGAGAATATTGTTATGCTCTGAAGATACGTAAACTGGTCAACTCTGTGGTAACAAGAGAAGAAAGACTCACAAATGCAAGAAAAAGGAAGAAATGAGAGGCAGAGAGAGAAACTTTGTTGTTTCTGCTCAAAGCTTCATTCTCTGAATAAAGTCCCTCGGTTCCTTAGACACTTGTGTATACATATGATAAATGGCATGGTTTTGTTTAAGCTAGTTTAGTGGGTTTCTGCTATTCTCAACCAGCAGAGTTAACTAATATAGTGAAACATTGTGATCTTATTTGCTAATCATTTGCTCATTCCATAAATATTTATTGAGCACATAGTATGTGTCAGGCACTATTCTAGGAGTTTGAGATGACTCGTGGAACAAAATAGGCAAAGATTTCTGCCCTCTTCTGTGGCATACTATCTCTCCCTAGGCTTTGCCCAAAGAAATGGGTGATTTACCAAGAAGACGGTAATCAGATGTATAATTGTTTTCAAATACTTCAAAGCTGAACAGAGGAAAAAGGGAATTGACCTTAAACAATCAGGGAGGAAGAAGCTACCAAAACAATTAGAGTTTTGTTATTGAACACAAACACAGGTTCATTTAGCCACCACACAGGAAGGGGGGCCAATAACTGGAACGCCAGGCTTGTGGCAAGGAAAGAGGTTTATTTCAGGCGACGTCAGCTGGGAGACGGGAGTAAGTACTCAGATCCATCCCCCCAAAAGACAGGAGGCAAGGGGTTTTAAAAGTTGTGAGGAATGTGACTACTGCATGGAGAGGGGTGGCAAGATAAAGGAACCTGCTGGTGAGTGTCCTTGGTTGTTTACTTCCATGATGGATGGTGGATTCTGGCACCATGAAGTCAAGGAGCTGGGGTCTGGGAAACTTTAGCTTCTTGATATTTTCTGGCATCTGTTTCCCTGCAATAAAATTTAAGGACCTGTCATTTGCCAAGACTTGAGTGTGAGGCCACCTGGATTTTAACAATTTGTAACTTCCACGTGCCTTATGCAAGGGGTAGGTCAGTGCTCTAATCTCAACACTAGTTTCATGCATCTGTGAGGGTCAGAGATATGAAGGTTAAAGAAACTGATATTTACATATGAATGTAACTAAATAAGCAGGGAAAGGGGATGGGTGCTTTTGGTTTTAACCCCATGTATGCTGGGGTTAATATAGGGGAACAGATATCAGGGCCCGTATCAGTCTGATAGAACGAATATTCAGAGTTTCTCAAATTTTGGTATGTATTACAGTCACCTGTAGAACTTGTTAAAACACAGCCTGACCCACTCCCTGAGATTCTCTTTCAATATATCTGGGGTGGGGCTTAAGAATTTGCATTTCTAATAGTCTCCTAGGTGATGGGAGATGCTACTGATCCAGTCTTCAAGCATTAGTGGTCTAAAGAATACATGTGCCTGGCTTTACTCATGAATTCTACCAAATACTTAAAGAATTAACACCAGTCCTTCGGAAATGCTTCCCAAAAGTAGAAGAGGAATGAACATCTAAATGTCCATCAATTGATGAACAGATAAACAAAAGGTGGTATACCCATACAATGGAATATTATTCAACCTTAAGAAAGAAAATACTGATACATGCTACTACATGGAAGAACCTTGAAAACATTATGCTAAGTGAAAGAAACCGGTCACAAAAGGCTACATATTGTATGATTCCACTTCTATAATGTTTCCAAAATAGGCAAATCCATAGAGACAGAAAGCAGATTAGCGGTTGTCAGGGTCTGGGGAGAGCAAAGAACAGGGAGATACAGCTAATGGGTTTCTTTTGGGGTGATAAAAATGTCCTGAAATTAGATAGTCATGATGGTTGCATAATTCTGTGAATATATTAAAATCCACTACATTATATACTTTAAAAGAGTTTGTGAATCATATCTCAATAAAGCTATTATTAAAATTTAAAAAATGGAATTCATGAGCCACCTTGGGATTGATTATGGACTATTTCCAGTCAACTTACAGTTACCAGAGCAGCCTAAACCTAGTTGGAGAATCCTTGGGACAGATGTCGAAGAACAATGCAATCTAGAATCTTACCTTCTAAAATTCCTTTTAATTCTGAGTAAATAGATCAATAAAAAGACTGATTTTAAGATTACGCTTGTGCTACATTATCATAGACAACCAACACATGCCATCTGTTTATCTCATGAATTCTTCTGGTGACAGGAACTAGCATTGTTCTACACTTAGCATTAATTTTAGGCAACTCATGACCCCCTAATATGTACAAGATGAAAATATAAATAATGCTTTTTATGTGGAGCCCAGCGAGTTAAACTTCTAACATAATATGTTAGCTTCAGTGCCTTGTGTAGAAATCAATACCTAGAAAGGGATGGTAGACACATAGCACGTTTAGATGCTTGTAGACTAAGAAGTAAAATCCTGTATCATAGAGAAGGGCTGATGTGAAGAAAATAGCACAGCCCACTGGTTAAAATTACGGACTCTGGAGCCAGACTCCCCGCATGTCAAACGTGGCTCTGCCACTTATGTGCTGTGTGATCTTTTCAATTTACTTCACCTATTAGCTCCTTAGTTCTCTCATCTGCAAAATGGGAATAATAATACTATCTACCTAACTACAGTTTAGTCTTGTTATGATGACTAAATGACCTAACATTTGTAAAGCACTATGAGTAGATGCCCGACACATAATGAGCACCATATAAGGGTTTGTTAAGTAAATTCTTGGAGTCCAATTTGAATAATTTTTACATAAGGATGACTATTTGGGAAATAGATGCTTGTGAAAATGGGGTGACCCTTCTAAATTGCCCCCTTTTCTTAGATGATTTCTATTTTACTAAGTATATAGACAAACCCTTAATTAGGCTAGTCTCTATTTAAGACTACAGAAAACTGGGTATGAAAAATTGACTTTGATACATAGGAATATTATCATTGGTACATTGGCCTCAGTATAAAATATATCGAACACTGTGTTCCATCTCTTAAAGAGCCAATAAGAGATATAAAGGACTTGTCTTTACTCTGATGTAACTTCAAAATTTTTTCTTTCCATAAAAACATGCCTCAAGATTTAGGTGTACTAAACTCCAACTCATTTAATCCTCAAATAGGCACTATAATCTTCATTTTGCAGATGAGGAAGCCTAGTCTCAAAGGATTTAAGTGACTCCTGCAAGGCCACACAGCTAGCAAAGAGGAGTAGAGACAGGATTTAAATGTACAGCAGTATAACTTTAATATGAATGCTCTTTCCTTCCAGTTATGTTGCCTACTGCACCTGCAGTGATCTATCATACATACAGTTTTATCTTTTAAATTTATTTATATTTTTATGCTGTACAAATTCTGGGTTGTGAGTTCCTGAAAATGTGAAGTATTTCATTGGTTTTCCTCCTCTAAGCTACAGAAAGAAAAAACCATAGGAGAGATGCTAAAAAGTCATGTCCTAGAATTATCCACTTCCATGGGCTAGGAAAAGAGAGAAGATAATTAGTGATTCCCAGGGTTGTCTTCTGAAGCTTTTGCAAGTCAACCAGCGAGAGTCCCTGCCTAGATGCTCACTTCTCTTCACTGTTTTGGGGGACCAGCTGGATCCTTGTCAAGCCTGAATGATTGACCCCAGGTCATTCATTTGCCTCTCTTCAAGGATGCAAAGCCCCTTTTGCCTTATCCAGAGACATTAAAGAAGGCCGCTTGATGTTGGACATCAAATTGATTTCATGCCAAGATTTCACTCAACCACGGGTGACAACCATTGACGTGTCAAAGCCTTACAAGAAAAATAAACATGTCTGATGCAAAGAGTCCTCTGTTTTTGATGCCAGGTTGAATTACGCACCTTCTCTCAGATCTGACACTGGCTGTGACTGTTTGCTAGGAGGCAGAGTGGAGGCATGTAGGGTCTCAAATTGGAATGTCAGAGAAGGGCAAGGGACAGCTGATTCAAAGGTGGCTGCAAATTTAGAGCTGGAGGAGAACCCTCTTTCTTTCTGTATCCCTCATCTTCCTTTTCTCATTCAGCCCTATGGAACCCTATGGAACACAACTTGTCCTTCTCTTGCTCCTGCTTCTGAAGGCTTGAAGTCACTTATCTGTCTGTCCTCTCCTAAGAGCAAACCTGCCGCTTAGAAAGGACTTAAAACTGCAGCAATATTCCTCTCTTCAGTCCTGTCTGCTCAAGGTGACATATGTCTTTGGACAAGCATTCCTAACAGGCATGCCAGCTGTGCGGGCTTGACTGCAAGTGGAAGCTGCCCACCATTAGTGCCTTTGTCTGTAGCTATTTCCTCTCCTCCTGCCTAGCCTGAGGGATGCATAATCACTTCTCTGATGAGTTTCCTAGCTTCCTAGTTTCCCTGAAATCTTTTCATCCAGCTGTGTTTACTCTTTCTATTTTTTTGTACTCTGTCTGAAGAAGACTGAGAATTTGCATAATTAAGAATGACCTGAGCAATCTCTGCTAATGCCTCCACTAAAACCTCTGACTATCCCTGTTAACTAATTACATCTATCATTGTGTCAGACAGGTAAAAGACTCCTTCAGTCTGTTGAGACAACATTATTCACCTGGGATTATCAAAGGTTTCAATTCTGGCCATTAGCTGAAATTGCTTGGGTCATTCATTATGGCAAATTCTGCATCCTTTCCAGACAAAGCAAAGTAAATGCAGAATTAGGAATAGGTTAACCAGCCATGCATCAGGGGCCTAATTCAGGACCTCAGCCCCTTCTTTTCCTTAGACCCAACGGATGAAAAATGAGTAGAAAAACCTTGTGTTTTTCTCTTTTTAAAGCAGTGAATATGCAAATTTTTGCTTCAAAAAGTTGGAAGTGATTATCATTTCCCCGATTTTATTCAGCCTTTTAAATATATGGTTTAACAAAGCATTAAAGAAAAAATGAATCCTGAGATTTGAAATTAAATCCCAAAGTGGGCTGCCATCCTAACCCCTCATTCTCAAGTTCTCACCCTCCCCCCATTAACCATAGATGGTGGATGGTGCCTTGAATCTCTCTTGGGGCAGGCATGGGTAGGGCATAGGTAGTCTTCCAGTCAAAATTACTCCACTTGAACTGAAAACAGTACAAGGGGAGGCAGATGAAAGATTAAACGTAGACATAAGCAAGGAGTGGGAGATGATGAAAACATCTCTGGAGGACTTGAAATATACACCTAATCGTTATTGGGTTGAGTAGTTGTAGCAAAATCAGGCAGTATATCCAATTCCTTCTGTAGATGCCTTTCGTTTACTGGCACATGGATTCATCTGTCCTGTCCTCACAGAATTCAGCATCCTTGTCACCAGTCAATGAATATATTTTTATATTGATTCAGGGTCCATTATGTGCAAAAACTACTATGGGCTTGGTAAAAGGATGTCAAGCAATACACTAAAATATAAGCAGTTCATGTTCACATTGGAAAGACAAGTCATACAATAATAGAGATAACTAGCAATTAAAGTTAGCTAACAATATTGTTCATTAATAGTATGATAGTATGACTTCTTTAAAAAACTCACCATCCCATCATAATATCCAATGTATCTTTTTTAGACATATTTGCATGTAATGCGCATGAGTACCGTGCTCATTAAATGTGTGCTTGCTTTGCAGAAAGAGTGAGCTGAGAGATCATAGACCAAATCATTAGGGAACCCAGAACACTGGTTAATGGAAACATCTATATAAGTGACTAAAATTTATTTTTCCTTCAGTTTATGAAAATTTGAGATGAGGTCTATTTTTTTTCTATTGCTCAAAGAAGTTTCCAGTCAGAAGGAGAAAGAAGATGTAAATTTGAGGTGAGCAGGATGCTTCCTGATAGTCATTCACTAACAGGTATGTATTTGTTTTGAATTCCTATTCCTAACAGGAATTTGAATTCTGATTATGTATCAGGAAGTGAACAACATGTTAGGGGTGTATCAGCGGACAAAACAGATAATCCCTACCCTGTGGAACTTATTTTTTATTGTGGAGAGACAGATGGAAAACCCTAAACATAATAAATTAGGAAAATAATATAGTACATTGGAAGTGGTGAATCCTCTGGAAGCAATTGTGGAGAGTTTGGGGGTTTGGGAGGACTCGGGGGTTGCAAATAGATACAGTTGTGAGGTAAGGCCTCAATCAGATGACAACATTTGGTCAAAGACTTGAATGAAGATGATGAAGTGCACCATGTGGATATCTGGAGGAAGAATATTTCTGGCAGAGGGAGCAACCAGGAACAAAAGTCCTTAGGTGGAGATGTGTCTGGCCTATTCAAGAGCTGGCTTATAGGCCTATACAGTCAAAGATAACGGCGGGAGGGGAAGAGCTGTAGTAATACATAAAGCGAAGAGATAACTGGGAAAGTTAGATCATAGGGGGCCGTTTAAGCCATTGTAATAACTTTGGTTTTTATTCTGAGCAAAACATGAAGACGATGATAAGTTTTGAGCAAAGGAGTAAATGCACTGATTTTCATTATCAAAGACGTACTCTGGCTGTCTCCTGAGAGTAGCCTGTGTGGGGGAAACAGAGGCAAGAAGAAGACTAAAGAGCCCACTGTGGAGAGTATTGCAGTATTGCAGTATTGCAGGTGAGATCTGACTGTCATTTGAATCAAGATGGTAGTATAGCAGAGGGTAGTATAGCAGAAAAGCAGTAGTTGGGTCATGGATACTTTCTGAAGATAGTGTCAAAAGATTTGCTTACAGATTGAATGAAGAATAAGACAAAAAGGGAGAAGCCAAGGATGACTCTAAAAGTTTTGTCTTGAGCAACTGGAAGCATGGAGATGTCATTAACTGAGGCAGGAAAAGCCATAGGTAGAACTGATTTGGGAGGAAAATCGCAAGTTTGGTTTGGGGTCTGTTAAACTTGAGTTTCTATTAGAGATCCAAGTGAAGCCGTTGAGTAGGCATTTGGATATTCTAGTCTAAAGTTCTAGACTGAAGATAAAACTGTCAGTGTATAGATGTTATTTAAAGCTGTCATACTGGATGAGATCACCAAAAGAAGTGAGTGTTGACAGAGACGAGAAGAAGGCAAAGATTGAGGCTTTGGGCATTTCGATTTGAAGAGATGATGGAGAAGAAAATAAATCCCCAAAGAAGACTAAGAAATCTAATGAGTGGAGAGTTATAATAGCCCAGTGAGCAATGTACTTTAAGCAGGAGGGAGTGAGTAACTGTGCAAAAGTTGGGCAGATAAGATGAAGCCTGAGACTTGGCCAAGAGTTTAGCATCTGGGGGCAACTAATGACTGACAAGAGCAGTTCCAGCGAAGTGGTAGGGTTGAAAGTTGATTTGAGTTAGTATAGTAGAGAATGGGCATTGTGGAATTATAGATATAAAGAATAGACACCTTTTATTATAAAATGAAAGATGGATAAAGAAACTCTACAAAAATAAATGTATGGCTCAATGAGTTGTTATAAGGTGAACACCATTTTAAGCACAACCCAGAGCAAGACATAGAACTTTGCCACCCATCCCAGAAGCCTCTCCACTTGTCACATCCCTATTGCAATCCTGATCCAACACCCAGCATCCTGATTTTTGTAGGAATCACCTCCTTATGTTTGTTTATGGTTTTATTAGTTTATGAGATTATAGAAAGTATATATATTGGTCTCTGCCTCTGGTTCCCAGCACAGGGCTCCTAAAACCCTTGTAAATTCCTAAGTGATAAGAGCACTAGAAGAATCTTTTGTTCTAATGAGGTGACTCTGGATGGGCTCTTGCCTGGCTCCTGGATGGATGCTGCTCACCAGAAGCAGCAAGCCATGATTTGAAGCTTAGAATTTTGAGCCAAACTCCCTCTGCCCCCCGACACACACTTCTCCAGAGAAGGGAGGGGGCTGAAAATTGAGTCAATTGGTCATGCCTACATGAGGAAGCCTCCGTAATATCTCAATAAGTATGGATAGTCATGGGTACCTTATAACCTTTATTGACAGCAAAGTTCTTTCAACCTAAATTCTCTCAGTGTTTTTCACAGATCGGGTCTTCATGGAGTACCACCTCTTATCTGTCCTCTGTTTTCACATTAGAGCTCACCACTGTATCAAGTCATTCTATTTGATGTGTATTACTTAGGACTGGCTATGGAGGCTTTGTATTCTGTCAGATTACCTACACTGGAACAACAATTCCCAGAATTCCCTTCCCTGTATGGTTCCTGGTTAGTGTTAGCCATGGAGAATCATGAGATTTGGAAGGCGGAAATGGAGGAGTGATCATTTTTACTCTCTGAAGTTCAATGCACGGCGTCAAGCACTGTGGTGGCTCTTCCATGTTGTTGCTGATCAGCTGGCTCACCTTCTTGACGTGGGACAGCTGCTGGACCTGCAGCTCCTCCAGAAGCAGCCAGATCTCCTTCTTTGGTGTCTCCAATTGTTGAGCCGAGTGTGTACACATCTCCATGATGAAGGGTACAGGCGTCTCCTGTTGGTCAGCCATGGCTTCAAGTCTGGAGGTAGTGAGAAGCAGACAGCGATTCAAGTTTGTCCTTATGACTTCCAACTTATCCTTGTGGGTTTCAGTTTGTTCCTGCTCTCAGCCATGTCCAGCTCTCCTTCCTGGCCTGGTCTAGCTGACCTTGAGCAACTTCAGGCCCAGCAGCAGTCCAGAGCAGCAGACTTCTCTGCCAGCTCCTCTGATAGCATAAAATTGGATCCCTATCATAGCCCCCTTATTCTATATCACTCAGCATTTTGCTTTTCTGATCAAACCCTGACTGACACACTGGCTGTTGCCTGTTCTTTCACGTCAGCTTTCTTTACAGTGTACCAGCTCTGCTGGCCTCCAATAAGGTTATCCTAGTCCAAATGTTTGGGGCTCCTTATTGCAGCCAACAAAATGTGAGAGACAGCTGGTCTTTCCAGTCCTCTCATTCTGTGACAGCAAGAGGCCAAGGCCTTTGTCCCTACGGATGTTTCTTTCCTCGGGTGAATCAAACTTGCAATTCCTAATATCAGAATAATGTGCTTGCCATGCTGGAGCCTGAGATGAAATGCTTTTTATAAAAGCTAATCAGATTCTACATTAATGAGAGAAATATGAAGCTAATCAACACCACAGAAGGTCTCTAGGCTCAGGCCTATTAAACTTCATAAAAAATTAATGACTGAAAGAGCAGACTCTTTTGTAAGGGGTCTCTTGTGGTTGGATAAAGGCCTGAAGTCCCATTCACCTCTCATTACATTGAATTAGCCTCACTTCCCAACCCAAAATGTAATCCATCAAGTGGCATTTTCCATTGGGTGTTAGACGGCCAATGTTTGAAAACACTTGTAAAATATTTATTATTTTTTTTCCTTCCTTTTCTTCCCTTCATCCCCCTCCTCCTTCCCCTCTCAGCCAACCCTCTCTCACCTCACTCACTATGGCTTTTCCCATTTTAATTAAAGAGATTTGTACTCCTAATGCCTTCTGGGAAATATCTTCGATGATTGTGGTTTGTAGATGCCTCTGGAGCTGCTTGGCAGGAAACCACTAGCCCTTTGCTCAAAGCAGCTTCAGCATCTTCTTGCAGAAGCCAAGAAGGGTGAGGTGAGGATTTAGACCAACTGGGTTGAAGAATAATCCTACCACGCCCCTTCCTGAACTCAGGTGCACTTTTTTTTGCGTGTGAATGTGGGCTGAGTAAAACATATTTATCTACAAAGCTGATGACCTCAACTCCAATTAAATCCAAATGCCCACCTCTCTCTCCTACCACCTTTGCCCCCAACTATAATTCACTTTAGTCTGGTGGTTGTTTGAGGTGAGAGAACAAACTCCATTATTCACCCAGCAGAATACAACAGGCAGCACTTGGCCTGGGCGTGAGCAATTAGGTAAATATATGCAATGGGTGAGGAAGGGGGCTTCTCTGTGGGAACTAACCAGGAAAGTCACTCCTTTAAATATTGAAATCTTTCCACCTTGAAGGGACTCCCGTAAAAATGGCACAGCCATTGAGATACATCCCACCTTAAAGAGTTATTAGGTAACACCACTCGGTGCTGTTCCTGAAGTGCTCCCTGAGGACAGAGTCCTAGGGAAATGGACCACAGACTGGAAACCCTGGGAAGAAGTGTGTTGGCCATGGGCACTGGAAGGGGACTGTAGAAGAACGAAGCAAAAAAATGGAAGTGAATTAAAGACAATCTTCTGACACATTTTGTCTGGAAAGCCAGCCCTGGTTCCACAGCTTCCTAAAGACCTCCTCCATTTATTCACCTCCCTCCTAACCCAACAACCTCCAGGCCATATCAACGTGGCAAGGCTACCCAGCACCCCCTATATGTTTTTTCATCGTTTCTTCTTCTGAAGATTCCAAACTTGGATGCAGCTCTGGAGATTCTTGTAATACAAGCTATTAACAGGTCCCTGCAGCATGTGTCAAAAGAAGTGTGAAAAGGGGGGTCAGGTTACACTGGCAGAAGTTTTGTCAGGATGTGTGTTTCCCTGGTTGTGGTGTTGGCTCATATTTCCGTTTCTCTGCTGTCACGTGCAGGGGGTCAGAAGCAAGAGTAGTTCAACACATTGGTTCGTAGCGTAATCTAGGAAATGCTGGCTCACGCTAAAGTTCAGGATGTCGCTCAAAGCGGCTCTGGGATTCAACTGAATATATCAGCGTGGGGAACACACAATCTGAGAAGACAGTCCCTAACGCTATGCTTGACTGTTTTATTTGCCATGTGAGTTGTTTTACAATCAAGCTTTATTCATGAAGTACAAAAATGCCCTTTTAACCCAATGGTCAACCTACTAGGAATCAAAATGATCAGAATATAACTGTTAACCTGGACATAACAGAAAACACAGAGAAAGGTGTCATAAAGACCATATACTTTACTTAATGGAAGAGGTATTGGGCTCCCTTCAGAGGATTAACTTAGAAATCTTGTATCGAGCTTTTACAATCTGATATCCTCCAACAATATTTAATTCCTTCTAAGTTAAAGTCTACGACAGACGTGAAGTAGTTAGGCATGGAGAGTAGGGGGCTCCTAGAAGCCAATACATTGTGAAACAACATCTGAAAAGAGCAAGGGAGGCTCTGGAAGAATTGCCAAGCTTTGGACGTACAAGTGAGAAGGAGAAGGATAAGCTACACCCTCAATCGCTACAATGATTCTAAGAGATCTTTATACTGAAGCAAAGTACATTAACCAGTGTGTGTGTTCTCCACCCACTCTCAGTAAGAAAAGTTTAGATTGCTTTATTCCTACTCTGTTCTGTTCAGTAAAACAAAGGATTTTGTTACAGTTATCCATAATCACACGTGCATGTGCACACACAGACACACATACACAGTGACATTTCGAAATCATAGTCATGTGCGTAAATACTATGGAACTTCTGGTCCACTCTTGATAAAGCGTTTAATTTCTGTTTATCTCTTTTGGTTGCCTAGTATTCTCTGTCGTAATCTTCAACTTGACTTTACCCCCTCAATGTATGTCCATGATGATTGCTGTGCATAAGTGATGTGTACAAGTTTTACCATTTTTGAGTATAGTTCCGTTACATTTACGTTTCTAACCAAATTATAATGACTTAAGCAAGCTTCTTCTAACTTTTAGGGTTCCCCTTTCTCTGGTGTCTCTGAGAGAGTTCACCAGGCAGTGGTAACACACTCACTGTGCAGCAGTGTCTGTTACTGCTTCTGTCTTGGCCAGATAGGTCCCTCAACTTCAGGACCGCTATTCTTGCTTGGACTGTGGCTGATACTATCTTGCTGGCCTCAGAAATGAAGGCGGGAGTACTGTGCTCTCCGAGAGAGATAGATCTTTCTCTTAAATCCACAGCAAAGCAGAGAACAAACTACACCTTTAATGAAACTCTTAAAGTCTTGGGAGATGTTGGAAGGAAAGTACGGTACAATATAAAGACTGAGTTACTTGCTACTTGACTACTGGCTGCTAGACTTGAAGGGTCTCAGTGCCCGGAGATTCATGCTAGCCTTACAGCTTGTCCAACTTCCTGGATGTCTCCAACTGGCAGAGGACTTCCTTCTTCCTCTACTGCTAGGATTGCCATTGTCCTGACACGATGGCCTGCCTTCTCTTTAGGAGAATTCCAATTGTCATCCACAGAAACACAACTCTGCCTGTTTGCTCAAGAACACAATGGTCCCAAACCAGTGAATTTCTCCAAATCTAAGTCACAGCCCCTATTTTATGTCAACTGTCCATACTAAGTTGAATTTGTGAACACAGAACTTCAGGCTATTCCTAAAATCCTTCTATCTCAGCATATGTCTTATAAACAGTATTTTTTAAGCTATCATTTGTAGAGCATATATAAAGGGGCCCATCATTGGACCGAGTATTTAAAATACATTATCTCATTTAATCCTCACAATAACCACATGAACTATATAGTTTATATTATGATTTTTTATTGATTGGGATAATAACACTTTTGGGGATTAAATGAAGTCACATCATATCCAAGGTCACATTTTTAAAAGTAGTAAGTTGTACTACTTTAAAAAGTGAAAGTAGTAAGTAGTAAGTTTAAAAGCTATAAGACTATTTCACATCTTATTACTTCACAAAATTGGGCAATTAACCTTAACAACATCTTGAAGTTTACAGGCCAGTGTAGTATCAAATTCACATAGAAAAATAAAGCGTTTTTTCTCTCTTATTCTTTTTTTTTGCCTTTTTAAAACTTGAGATATAGTTGACATATAACATTATATTAGTTTCAGATGTATAACATAACGATTCGCTATTTCTCTATATTGCAAAATGATCACCACAATAAGTCTAGTTAACATTCATCACCACACATAGTTACAAATTTTTTTTCTTGTGATAAAAACTAGATCTCTTAACAACTTTTCAAATGTACAGTACGATATTACGAACTATAGTCACCAAGCTGTACATTGCATCCCCTTTCACTCTTTTTAAAGCAGCAATAGACATGTCTCTGAGTATGTTACGCAAGATGTTTTCTGTCACTGTGGTAGCTGTTCCCTAAAGATGCCTCAATGAACCAAACCCCTGAGAGTCAAGTCCTAGCATAGGCCCCTCTCTTGCTGAATCAGGGGTGGCCTTTTGCCTCACTGTAACCAGCAGAATGCAGAGCCAAGGGCCGTGGAACCACTTCCATGGAGCAGGACTGGACCCTAACCAAGGAACCAGCAACATGTGTCCAGCTGTGTATCAAGAACTACAAAGTGCTGCTTGCCTCTCCCCACTTTTTGATAGCAGGTGTCTCTTGTGCTTACCTAATCCTTGTCTCACCAGTGGATGTGGGTGGAGCGGCAGCGCAAATAACTAGTTTCTTTAGTATATAGGTTGTCAGATCAAGAGAAACCTTATTCAAGGAGTAGCAGCTCATCAACACCTGCACTTGATTTAGAGGATAAGATTCCGGACCCCAAGTCAGAACCTGAAGCCATATGCCAAACAATGCGACTTAGCAGGTATTGAAAAGGGGAAAGTGTATTTTGTACGTGAGAAGAATGTAAATCACTGGGAGCCAGAGATCTCTAAGGATGACTCCCAGTGAGCTACCAGGACTTGTTTTCCAGACAGTGCTGAACTCTAAATTTGTCTCCTCTGCTCTGCTTTTCAGGGGGTTTCAGTGTAACTTTTTAGCATAAAGCCTTGCATGGCTTCAAAATTTGGGAAATGTCTTGAGGAGAAACCTGGCCAAGTATCTTAGGCCCCTCAAATCTTCAACTTAGTTGCCCTATCTCTTCACAACCACCAAAATATCTGTCCCACAACAGTGACTTTATGTCTGGGATAATACCAGTCACTTGCCCTTCCCCACGTTCAGCCAAAACCCTGTCTAGTTTTCCCCTCTCTGGAAATTCAGCCACTCTGGTCTGAATGCCCCAGTATTTCCATGATGCCATTACACAGATGAAAGTGGGGCCAGTCCTCTTTGTGTCTATTTGTGAAGCACAGGTCTTCTGCCACTGATAAGTCCCACCCCCTCCACAGGTCCACACACACCATCAACATAGTCCTGGACCATGCACACTTCCTAACCCCCTGGAGTGTACCCAGTCACCCCACTATAGAGGCCCCCACCTCTCCACCAATGCTCCCCACAGTTCATCTGGTCCTCACACAGGCCTCGCCCCACAGAGGCAGACACACTCACCTGCCCATAGAGGATCAAGGCACCCAATCTATGCAGGTCGGCAAATAGCCTGAGGGCTTGCGGTTGGGTGGGGCTGGTTTCTAGGGCGGGCTGCCTGCCCTGGCTGAACTGGATTAAATCTGCCCTCTAGTGCATGTGGCAGACCCCTAGCTAACAGGCCAGGGGAAGAACTTCAGTGGTGTCTGCCATCATCTGTGTCAGCATGCCCGTAACAGGTCACAACAATGGTCACTACCAATGTCTTAGTCTCTGCAGAGGTCTCACCTCTCACCAAGTTGCAGCCAGAGCCTACCATGTGAGTCTCTTGTCACCAAAGGCCTGTGTAGCTTTCTTTCTCATGATTTTAGGTTCCTCTTTGAGATGGGTAAATTTGTACATGAGCCCTTTAAGAATCAGGTTTCTTCAGCTGTTGGCTGATAGCTTTTCTGGGGGTATTTCTCTGTTGCAGGTAGTAGCCAGTGAAGCCAGATAGTAGGGCACTCATCTCTGTTGTGCTGAGTCTGAAAAATGCTTATCACAGTAACGGGCCCCCCACTCAGGTCCTCACTCCTTCAGGGAGGGTTGTGTACCTTAGGGTGGCTCCCGCCTGGCTGGGTGTGAAGTTCCACTGCTGGAGAAGGTGGCTTTTTTTCTCTCCACAAGTAATTTCTGCCTCTTCTGCCTCAGTCAGGACTGTCCCTTGTTGTGGGGATTCTTTTTATCCAGTTTCAGTTTTCTCTCCGGGATAATTTTTCCAGGAGTAGTTGTAGCCTGGTTGTGTTTATGGGCAGAGGTGAGTTCAGAGTCTGCCTATGCCGCCATCTTGACGAGATCCCTCTGTTTTCCCATTTTTGTCTCTCTTCCCACCATAATGTAGCTCTTTCTATATTTTTTTAAAAAAATACATCTTGTGTTTTTCCTGAACTGCTGAATATTCAGATAGAAAGAGAACCTGGTCCATAATAGATTCTCAATAAATATTTATTTAATGAACGAATGTTGAAGGAAAGAAACACAGAGCCCTCAATTCAAGAGCTCTGTTTTTCCATTGGTTTGGATTCTACCTATGGCCTAAAATAAAGTTCTGCACCCAAAGAGCTATAAAATTCATTTAAAATAATTTTTGTCTGAAGGAATTATAAACAAGGGTAATTGTACGCAGCAAGAGCTAATTCTTCTTAACTGGATATTCAACTTATCCAACAATTTGTCTTGGAGTCAAATAGCATTGTTTCATATCTTCTTTTTTAGATTTTCCTTGTGTTGTTGTCGTGTGATCTCATTCCCACTGAGAAAAAAACTTCAAAAAAGCAGCCTTATCTGTGTCAAGCTCTGACTAGTTCTAGCTCAGTTCTCTTTTCATCCAAAAAGTTTGGAAATCTAACGACTTTCTTTTGTTTTATTTTTATTTATTAATTTTTAAATAAAAATTATATATATTTAAGGCACACAACATGATGATTTGATGTACATATACATAGCAAAATGATTATTATGGTCAAGCTAACTAATTTTTTTTTTTAAGATTTTATTTTTTTCCTTTTTCTCCCCAAAGCCCCCCGGTACATAGTTGTATATTCTTCGTTATGGGTCCTTCTAGTTGTGGCATGTGGGACGCTGCCTCAGCGTGGCTTGATCAGCAGTTCCATGTCCACGCCCAGGATTCGAACCAACAAAACACTGGGCCGCCTGCAGCAGAGCGCATGAACTTAACCACTTGGCCATGGGGCCAGCCCTGGTCAAGCTAACTAATTTATCTTCTCCTTACATAGTTATCTTTTTTTTTTTCCAGTGATAATAACACCTGAAATCTACTCTTTTAGCAAATTTCCAGTTTTCAATACTGTTTAACTATTGTCATCATACTGTACATTAGATCTCTAGATTTATTCATCCTGCATAACTGCAGGAAATCTAATGATTTTGGAACTCTTCTATCTACCTAAGTTCTCCTTTCTATGTTACCTGTGCTCACAGAATTCTCTGCTAGCCCTTCTTGGTTTCATCCATCATGAGTAATATCCCCAACTGATCATCAATAATATTATAAAGAGAAACCAGAATCACCACTATGATGGATGAAACAACCCCTGCAAACTGAAGTCACTGTTAGTCAGCCCTCTGTCATTTTTCAGATGACCAAAGAAGCTACAATGGTGAGAGGATGGTTTGCAAGACATATGGAGTCCCGATGACCATGACTTTCTCCCTTCATTTAAAGATCAATAATCGACTTGCAATGAATTCTGTCTTTTGATCTCAATTTCACATGGCATTCAAGTTTAAGAATTATCATTTGCTATGTTGAAAATAAGAGGGCTTGTTGCAGACTGCTGGCCACATGTTTCCCGGCTATAATACAAAGACAATAAAACAAATCACTACATGACATTGCAGCATTTCTGTGGAGAAGAGCTTAAGCTTTGCATCTCTGCTCTAGCTTCTCCAAGAACAGTCTCTTACGGAAATCCCATAGACCTAAGACTGGCTCATTTAATATCCTAGTGAGCCGGGATACTATAGAGTGAATACAGGATTTCACTTTAACTCTTCTTAAAAATTAATTTTATTAGTTGCTGAACAGTGGAGGCCAGTAAACAGTCTTTGCCTCCAACCAGGTCCGTATCATTTGAATTGAGAAACGGTTTCTTCTTTTGGTGAAGCTCCATAATCATCAATAGAGGCCATCCCCAGGGTCCAAGATGTCAAGACAAGGAAGTGGGAATAGTTGAGGAGCCATCAATTGGAGATGTAAACTGGTGATCTCATTCTAGTCTCCGAAACAGGCTCTGCTTCTGGAAAAATGTATTTAACTTTCTCTCCCTCACAATTCATGCCTGAGACCAGGATCCCCCTGGGAAACACTTCCACTGCACTGCAAAGAAGTTTACCTTAACAGAGGTGCCAGGATGAGTTTTAGCATTAGGAATATGGGTGACAGCTTCCTGTGGTTAGGTCATTTCTAAAAGGAAAAATGTCGGCCTCTGCTGATCAAATGTCAGGATTTTTAAAAATTAGTACATATTTCACTGGTATATGTCTCACATTTCAAGAAAGTTGGAGTCCTACCAATGAGATTGAAAGGGCCTGTTAATAATCTGCCACATTTCTTTTAACAGAATACTAATGCCTTGAGAAGAATGATGATCCATCTTTAGTATGGGTACCAGTGGCCTAAAATACAGCCTGCATCCAAAGGCAGAAATATTTACATTTAACTCCTGATGTTCTTGAGTATTGTAGTAGACGATCATTGCAGATCTACAATCTAGCAAATGTGCCGATATTGGGAGTTGGTAGTGACAGTGAGTGGAGGACACCACTTCTGGGTGATGGGCAGGAGAGTCAGCTGGGCCTGGTCATTAGCTGTAGTGACTCAATCCTGCTTATTAGTCTGTAGCACGATACATATTGGTGACTTAGCAAAATTAAAAATTTCTACATAAAATGGAATTTGCAGATCACTTGCAAACAGTCCAAACAGAGATTTGAAAATATAGAAAGCCAAGGGTCTATTGCAACTTTGAGTTGAATATGCTAAGGAAAATTATGTTAATTGGCATTGTATAAACAAGGGAGGGATTAAAATAAGCTTGGGGAATTCTGTATTAAACAAATACAAAGGCTTCCATGAGACATCTTGTATCTTTAATCTACTGAAATATCTAATGAATTTTCAACTTTACAGAGAAAATGACTGAAAATAAATACATGTATATTGATATAATATATATTATTGATATATATTATGTATGTATATATTATATATACATACTATATATATTTATATATTATATATGTTTGTATACATATATACACATATACTATATATATTTATATTTATGCAAATCTTAGTGAATTATGAATATTTTTTACTGAAGAGTAGTGTAGCATTTTACAAAAGTTTGGAATCCTAGAGAAGAATCACTTGTTAGAGCTTCTAGAAGTCATCTTAGATATTTTCCAATTTCTCCTTTTTATATACAAAAAAAAGCTGCCGGCCCCATGTCATAGTGGTTAACTTCGCCGTGCTCCGCTTCAGCAGCCCAGGTTCATGGGTTCAGATCCCAGGTGTGGACTTACGCCACACGTCAACCATGCTGTGGTGGTGACCCACACACAAAATAGAGGAAGACTGGCACAGATGTTAGCTCAGGGACAATCTTCCTCAGCAAACAAACCCTCTGAAATTAAATGATTTATCCAAAGATTCTCAGCTACTTGGTAGCTCAGCCAAGACTCAGGTTTTCCTATATCCTATTGATTTTTAAATTGTATTCAAAATTCAATTCAGTTTAGTATTTGTTCAGTAGCTAATATGTGCCTGATAAGATATAAGAGAAATCTGTGTCATAGTCATTAAGTTTAAGATGTTTACATCTCCTTTTTTAAGAGAAGACTGGCTCCCAGAAACAATGAGGCTGGCAGAGTTTAAGCAACTTGATTATACATTTTCAAAGTCAGAATCAGGGTCAAAGTTAGAATTTAAGTCCAGCTCACTCATTTCATTACTCTGCATAGAGGTGTAAGTGGTCAGGATTCCGGCTTATTTATCCTTGTGTTTGGAACAACTAGAACCACAACAAGCACCTCACTGGAGCTCAGTTAATATTTGATGAGTAAATGCAATGAATCTCAGACAGGGCTTTGATAATGGGTAGAATGTGACTAGAGGAAGAAGTGAGGCGACTATTCCACGCTTGGGATCTTGAGTAGTAGGCTGGGGATCTGTGGGGCAGAAAAAAGGAAGAGGAGTACAAAGATGACCTCCAGATGAACTCCCCAGTTCTACGTTTTCTCCAAGGATTGTGAGCCTCTGCATTCTGCAATGCCTTCCCTCTGAGACCAGCCTGCAGGGCCCCTCAGCCCCACCAGCTTCTTGTGGATAAAGAAAGAGGATGGGACAGTGCATGTGACACTTCCCAATCTTCCCTTGGAGTAGGCGGTCTGACAGTGGGTCTGGCACGGATGCATTGAGGAAGTGTTGGTGAGAACACACAAGAACTGGTGGTGATAAGAACAAAGGGGTTAAGGCAACTTTAACAGGACTCTTTAGCTCATTTCCACTAATTTATTATGTGGTCTCTCTTCTCACAGAGCATGTGCCTGTGGCAAAGGGCACCACAGTTTTTTCAAGAAATGAAGGGGAAGAGATGCGCCAAAGAGATGAAGCACATCGCCTTATCTAGATATCACCTAAGTGCTGAGTAGAATGCTTAGCTTTATGTGGGCAACACACACACACAACCCATGTGTGCAGACAAGCCATCCAACTGAGCCATGAAAATAACACTGACCCTGAATCTGGAAGAAATCGCGTGTCAAGCCTAAAAGAAATGGAGTGTTCTTTCCTTTCCTTTCTACTTGACTTGTGTTTGATTTCCATAGGAAGCTACAACTGGGTGGTGGATGGAAACTTTTCTCTCTTACCTGATCCTGTTCAGCTGAATTGGCTGAAAAAGTTTATATTCAATATTATATGAAAGAAAGTCACTGCTGTTTGCCTAAGTAATAGAAGCAACATCTATTGAATTTTTTTCCGGTAAAACTGGATATTTAGAAAATTATATACCACAGTGATAAATACGCATACAAATCATTTGAAAATATTGTTAAAATGCAGCTTCTGATTCAAGACATCTGGGGTGGGGCCTGAGATTCTGCATTTGTAACAAGCTCCCAGGTGATGCTGAGGCTGCTGATTTGTGGACCACATTTTGAATAAAAAGAGTACACAAGAGCTTCCTTCTGGACAAACACGTGTTATATGTTCTGAAGAGAGAGAGACAAGAATCATAGCTGCCAAATGGTTTCTGACATCTGAAAAGATGGTTGAATAGGAATCCATTGACTGGCTCAGGAGGGGGCCTCTCTCGCTATTTAGGGGGCTCATTCTGTGAAAACCATCCTAACAAAGGCACTCCTGTGAGGATTCCTCCACCCTTTTTTTCCTCCTCAGGTGACACGGATGTATCTAATGGCAGCTTGTGCTTCATTGCCCATTACTGACAGGCTGTGAGCTTGTCACTGCCCAGAGTGACAACTGATTGGTCCCTCCATTCAACCTTGCTATGAACAACCAGATTAAATTTATATACTCCTTCACCCTGTGGAGGAGTGTCCTGACATCCAGGGAAAATTGAGGGTAAGGAGGTCACTGCAGCTTTATTTGAGGCCCAAAGTCTTTTCTCGATGCTGTTTGACATTATCGCAGATACATTTTTAAATCTGTAACAGGAGTGAAGAGTTGTAATTGGTTTAAGGTGCCCAGAGACTTCTGGGCAGGCAGGATCTAAGTCATTGCCCCCGTAAATTACCAACAGCTGAAGTACGGAGACTAGAAAATGGAACTCTCTACGCTGGCCCGTGGAAGCAGCTTCCGCCACTGAGGGATATCCAGGCTCCCAATTCCAGCCACCACCTTGAACAAGATAATTCTTGCCTTCCATACACACCAAATCTGCTGACACCCAATGGACCCCATCTCCTCTCCTTTTAATCCTCTGCAGTATCCCCCTGCTCTACTGAAGGAAATAATCTGCAAAATCACCCTCTCCATCCTTCCTTTGTAGTAAAAGGAGCTTCTTCTCTGTGGCATGAAGAGTCTGGAGCCCAAGCTGTGCTAAGTTCAGCAGGTTTCCAGTACATGCTGCAGTAAAGCATTTAGCTCCTTCCCAACCTGGCTGCCCTTCAGCTTGAAAAGTCTGTTTTCTCTCAGCGTTCTCAGTCACCCATAAGTTAGCCACAACCTCTTTGCTCAAAGGTTTTCTCACAACCCTCTCCTTTCGGAAAATAATAACTTTTGTGGGATGCTTTTTTGGTACCAGGCAACAAGTTATCTAAAACCTTCCAAAAGATCGTTCTTCCTTACTCTAGACCCTGAAATCTCCAGAACCTCTTTCCTAAAGGCTGCATTATGTTGGCAACCTGTCCTTCTTCAAATCTTTCCTTTGTCTTAAAATACTCATTCCTTCCAGTTCTTAAGTATTTTTCTCATAGATTTCTTTATTCCTTCTCTCTCTCTTGCCCTCCTCCTCTCCCTCCCTGCTTACACATACACACACACAAACACACACATTCCACATCCTTTCCTTTACCCTCTGCTGTGGAAGAGAAAGATACTATAAAAATGCCAAGGATGGTTTGAACTTGCCATCAGGACAATGGACAAGTGCTACCTTGAACCCAGGAGCTATATAATCAATAAAACACATTAAATGAAATGCTTTTGATTTCCTTCTTTCTATGAGAAAAATCTGAATTCCTCAGCAGCACTGGCCCAGCAGTTGGTCTTTCAGCAAAGAGTTGGGAGGAGGCAGAAAAAGAGATTTAGTTTCTCAGAGGCTATAATCTCTCAGGACCTCCACTGTCTGCCTCCTTCTGCCTTTGCTCTAGTTCCTCCTCATCTATCTCTGACCCATGACAAATTAGTTTTTAAAAGTATCTATAGTCACCATTAATACACACATGAGAATTGTTGTCTGGAATAAAGAGAGTAGGGTCTATGTCATGGCTCTTCCCAGGCCGCATAAGTGGATCATTTGAAAGTGGACCTTTGTCATCCTATTGTGATGTGTGACCTTAGACCTTAGCCACCTGCTCCAACCCCCTTCTGAACCAATATTCCATCCCATTCCCCATACTCCTGATTTCTGGCATCATATGTGTCATTGTCAGAACCAACACCCAGTTCCAAATTTTTAGATGCAACATTGCCTCTTCACCTTGACTATGGTTTGCATTTTTCCTCTAGATAACTGGACTATGTAGCCATTCACAGATAACCACCAGAATTGTTTAAGCTCGTCCTCATAGAAGTCACTGCTACGGTGCTCATCCTGTGTACATTAATGTGAACCAGACACATAGTGTTTACATAATTATGTTTTGAGTTTTACAAATACAGGCAGATTTTATATACAATCTACTTTGGATTTATAAACGATTGCTTGCTTACTCATGGTGATGCATTCCCCAAATCAGGTATCTTGTTCAGTTTAGTTCTACAGTCTGGGTATTTTTACTGCCTCTTACCAAAGCCAGCCTTCCAAGAGCTGTAGGGAATGCCCGAGGGAGATTTCTTCAAGGACACTGCTATGAAAGACGATACAAATGACAGAGAGAGAGAGAAAAGCAGAATCCCCCATGAGGAGCCAATGCTTTTTAGCTGATGGCTTCATAGTTATATTCCCATTTAATTTTGAATTTCCATAAAGATGCTGTAAGTGATTTGGACTTGCCTTCAAGAGAACGGACATGTGGTGTCTTGAACCCATGGAGTAAATGTGCCATTCAATCAATAAAACACATTAAATGAATTGCTTCTACTTCCCCCCCTCATGAGAAAGTCTTAATTCCTTTTGCTCCACACTGCACAATCCCAGCTGTTGGTATTAAAGGAGGGGAAATAGGGAGAAAAGAAAATGGAATTGGTTACTAAAAGATTAACACAGACTAGATCTCTATTCACCAAGTTCTATAAATTAGGGATGTTTCTCCCCTGTTTGAGCAGAATAAGATGCTTTACGCGTGTGGACTGTGTACCTCATGTTTACCGAGTGCACATCAGAGGTAATGATTAAAACCCCCTGGGCAGTTAAGCGTCTTCTCTCTTACAAAGGGTAGCTGTGACCTGCCAATTGCTCAGGTCGGGAGTTAGAGCATCCCAGGGTAGTGAGGGGTGGGGAGGCAGTGTGTAGAGGAGGGTTCCCCCAATAGAAAAACACTTTACTAAATAATCATCAGAGAACAATGAGATCTCATAGAACTTCATGATAAAGGAGCCCAGAGGGACAAGGACTCAAGGGGCTGAGTAGAGATGAGCAGCTGCCAAACTACTGGCAGGTAACTGGTTTCACCAGTAGAAGGGGCACATTGCAGATGTTGGGTAGCCAAAAATAACATTAAATATCATAATTTTAATATTAAAAGCTATCCTGTGTTAAACCCTACACTAATTAACATGCATTAATTAATTAATCTTGTCAGGCTGGTACTTTTATTTGCTGGTCCATTTTACAGATAAGAAAACAGAGGCACAGAAAGTAGATTTCCCTCTGCCACATGGCTGACTCAGTGGCAAATAAAGATTTGAACCAAGGCAATTGTCCTCCAGACTCCATTTTCATAAACCCTACATGATATTGGAACTAACGGAAAAGGCTACCTTCCTTGTTTTCCTTGAACTTCAATCTTTTTTAGCATATGATTACAAGGTGGTCTGGAATTCCATGAATGTCGAATGATGTAGACAGATATTCTGTTTGGTGGGATTTCCCAAATAAGTGCACGTCCCCAAGAGAAAGAAACCAAGGAGAATATAGTGAGGATACAAGAGGAGGGTCAGAGGCTGAGGTCACAACCTACCCCCACACCTCAGAGGAGAATGAGGAGAGTTGTAAGTCAAAAGACCCTTTGATTCCTTTTGACATTGATGGAAGGATGCCAATTAGTCTGAGACTGACATGTTCTAAACAGAAGGCTCTGAAAATGCCATTAATGCAGACAGGCAGGGGGTAGGGAGCAGGGAGAGGGAGCTGATTGCTGGAATTCCATAATTAATTGTTTGGCATTTGAAGTAGTGTGACATGAAGTTTCCATTCAGCCCTCACTCTCCAGGGAGATGTCATTGCTTAGAGTTCATAGAATGCAAGACTTGAAGAACTGTAAAGATCATCTAGTTCACACCCCCTAATTAACAGGTGAGGAAATGGAGACCCCCAAGAGGGGACATGACAAATCCAAGGCTGCAGAGCTAGTTAGTGGCAGAGCTGGGCTAGACCTCAGAATGTGTGATTTATCTTCCAGTGCCGTTTCCACTCCACCTCCATATTGCACCAGCACGAAGGGGAATTCACCAGAAGCCTAGCAGTACAGAGTTTCATTAAAGCAGTGGAAAGCAGAGGTCAAAAGAATAAAAACAACATCCCACTCAATTATTTTAATGAGGAAAATGTCTAAACAACAGGGGGGCGGGGAACTCATCTGCTAAACTAAGATTAGAAGAGACGTCATTAATGGGATTGCCAACTTTGCTATTTCACAGACATGGAGACTCCTGACGTTTTAAGACCGTTGTCAGAGTTAGAAGTTGTGTTTGGAGATCATTGAAACCAATCCTCTCATGTGTTGATGATGAACCTGAGTTCCAGGGAAGGAGCGATTATCCAAATAACTCAGCCAATCAATGGTAGAGCTGGGCAGAGGAACTCAAGCTTCGGGCTTCCACTCAAGTGTCTTCTTACCTACACCACAATTTCTCTGCATGAGCTGGGGGTGCTGACGGTGGGAAGGAGACTGGGGGTGGTCAATGAGAGATCATCCAGCCAAGCCCCATATCTTTTCTTTAAAAAAAACGACTTGAGGGACTGGCCTGGTGGCATAGTGGTTGGGTTCGCATGTTCTGCTTTGATGGCCCAGGTTCATAGTTTCGGATCCCGGGAAAGGACCAACACATCATTCATTAAGCCATGATGTGGTAGTATCCCACATACAAAATAGAGGAGGATTGGCACAAATGTTAGCTCAGGGACGATATTCCTCAAGTAAAAAGAGGAAGATTGGAAACAGATGTTAGCTCAGGGCCAATCTTCCTCACCAAAACAAACGAACAAACAAACAAAGAAATTATCCTTTCTCCAAGTAGTTTCTGAAGGGTAAAGTGCAAAGTGAAAATTCCAAACTTGAACTTCCATAAATGAAAGACCTTCTCAACTGTGACCTAAGAGCCAGGGCAGAATGGACTCTATGTGAACTCTCCTTGGCAGGAGCACCCTTTCAGATGGCAACCTGGAAATGTTCCTGAGAGAAATAGAGATGCCGTCAATTTTGTTAAGTGCCTGTACACAAGATATTGTGTTAGGCCTGTAGATATAAGAACCCTAAACAGCATCTTGAAGCAGCTCACAGTCCATTTAGCCATGGGGAGGCAGGCCTTTGAGGCAGGAGTAATGGACTCAATCTGGAAGAGCCAGGGAAGATGTGACAGAGGAAGTGATGTTTGAGCAGAAGTTTGATCAATAGATATGGAGAAAGGGGCATTCTAGACAGAAGCAACATGTAGAAGCACTGAAAGCACCCTAAATTCATGTCATGTTCAAAACTGTCCTCAATAAATCCACCTAGGAGGTAAAAAGATGCAAATCACCACCCCTTATTTCAACAAAAAACCCAACGTTTCACCCGGGCCAGTGAAACTGGTATCTGTGATTGGCTTGGTGAGCCAAATCCATAACACGTTTGCCTGGCATTTTGACCTTTCCCCGAGGCCATCGTCAATTGTTCTGCAATACAAGTTGCTGTTAGCATCAGAGGAGGCTGCATCTTAGTCTTATAAATCTCGTCAAAGTCATGGTGGAAATTCTAGTCCCAAAGAGCCGATTCTTTAATGCCAGGATCATGTTTTAGCATTAGCCTGCCCCACTTGCACATGACACTGCTCCCTCCATTCATATCAAATGTAATGTGACTCTGAGGAGCTGCTGTGTAAAGAAAGTAAGCAAAAGTTTTGAGTCCAAAATTGTTTTACGAGTCACCCACCCTACACTAACCAATCCTTTTGATCCTAATCCAACCATATAGCAGCACTTTGATCTTTCTAGGGTCCTTGGCCTGCTGAGTATCCCCAAAATCAAGAATATGAGTTGCAGGCAAGCCCAGTGGCGCAGTGGTTAAGTTCACACTTTCCACTTCTGTGACCTGGAGTTCACTAGTTCGGATCCCAGGTGCAGACATGGTGCCGCTTGGCAAGCCATGCTGTGGTAGGCGTCCCACATATAAAGTAGAGGAAGATGGGCATGGATTTTAGCTCAGCAAAAAGAGGAGGATTGGCAGCAGATGTTAGCTCAGAGCTAATCTTCCTCAAAAAGAACATGGGTTGCTACTGGATTCTTCTCTCTCAGTTCTCCTTAGTGTAACATCTTATGCTGAAACAACCACCAACATGAAAGGAATTTGAACAAGGGAGTTATTTTATTTTTTTCTGAGGAAAATATATGAAAAAAAATTGAAACAGACAGAGAAATCTAATGAAGGACGCAGCTCATCTCCATTTGCAACTTGCCATCTTTCCATAGCGAATGAATGTGTTGCAAGGGGCATAATTCAAAAAAGTTGAGTGAAATCACAAAGGAAACCCTTTCCAAGGCCAGGACCACAGCCATGTTGTGACTGTCTTCCTCCTCCTCCTGCATCTTACCACCAATCCCCTCTTGTGGCAAATTTACTTGAATTTGCAAACAGAGTTACCACTCTGGCTCCTTAGTGATTTCTTAGCATGCAGTGAGTCTCAGCGTTTATACTTAAGAGAGAAACCAAGGGCCAGAATATGACATCTGAACTGAGAGGCCTGAAGAGGAAACGGGAATCAGAAAGTTAATGTGTGTTCTAGACTCTAATTCTGGTCCCGGTCTGAGCCTTCAGGCAAGTTCTTTTTTCCCCTCTATTTACCCAGATCAGAACGGATTTCCACACTACCCTTTATGGCCCTGGGGTGTTTCTCAGGCTAAAGAAAGATCTAAGAGAAAGCTATAGAAATACCAATTGTATCTTCACATTTTTTGCATCAAATGAACAGCCTGGAGGAATATGGAGTAGCTCAGACCCCGACACATCTCATGCCAGCTTTGGAGAAGACAAGCAGGGTCAAAAACGTGCAAGGTCAATTTCATGGGTCAATGGGTAAAGTATTTGATAAGAGGAGGAAATGCTTCTGATGATAAAAGATGCAGTGATTTATTCGTGAAGAGCAAGTCTTTTGGAGGTGGAAATAGACCCAAACCAGGAAGTCTTAGGATCATTTGGGTCAAAAGTCCCCATGGGGCATTTGCAAGACGGCTGTATCATGCTTCTTAATATTAACAAGAAACAGAGAAAAAGTACAAGTACTATATGGCTGATGTGTGGTTGAGAAGAAACGGACAGGTTTGTTCACCAGTTGACTTCTAAAAAGGACAAAAAAATGAGAAGACAGCCCTACCTTAACCGTTGGAAAACTTTCCTAGAGTCTATTGCTTTGTTCCTGATGGAAAACAATTTATTGAATAAAGATCATTGGACGGAGCTTAAAATGCATGAAGAGAACCACGTGTACAATATTTACAAGCATTATCCCTTATGCACATAATGGATGCTCAAATGCTTGTTTCCTCTCCTCCATTTCTTTCTGCACTTTCTTATCCTCTATTTCTTCCCTGAAATATGTTCACCCAATGGGATTGAAACAGAAGCCATAATTTGCAGATCTATACCATGATTCATGAAACAGATTGACTGCACTAAACCATAATATGGAAGAAAACCATGTAAGACCAAACTCTTTTTTTTTTTTTTAACACCAACTCATCCTGACCCATATACTCTATATGGGTACAGAAAAGCTGACTTTACACTAACCCTGCATGGATTCAGGTGTTCTAAAGATAAGACCACTGAGCAAGCAACTCTGTAATTTATGAATTCTAATCAATCTCTACTAAGTTCATTGTATGGATAACTCTAACCTCCCCAAATCTGTAAGAATCCTTCCCCACTGTTCCCTTTTGAGATATCCTACAGCTCTCCAATGATGTCTGTTCTCCCTTGCTGCAGCAAGCCAATCAATTGAACTTTGACTACAGGTGTGTCCTGGTGCACTGGCTGGTGGATTTTAACACTGATTGCTCTGTTAACTGACTGACTTAAGGGCTGCTCTTCACAGGAGGTGGAAGGTCCCAATCTGTTCCCTTTTCCTTTTCTCTCTTTCTCTCAGACTATCTTCACAGCTGCACTGTGTCCTAGTAAGAGAAGTTTCTAGCAGAGAAGTGGCTAATTTTCTTTGACCCAACCAAGTTCTTCTGCCAATTATTCCTTAGCTGAAGTCAAGAAGGGTTTACTACCTGCCTAATTTACTGACCTGAGGGCACATTCACCTATTTCAGTTTTAATTCAATCCTTTCTTTTTTTCTGGAGGAATCATTGATATTTGCAAAAGAAAAAAAAAAGGGAGGACAGCACCTGTGGCCTAGTGATTAAGTTCAGTGTGCTCTGTTTCAACAGCCTGAGTTCAGTCCCAGGCATGGACCCATTCAAATGTTAACAGATACTTGTCATGATCTCTCAGGACATCCTTGCACCCCACCCCAACCCCCACCCAGGTGGAGAGGGCCATTCTCACCCTTGCTTCTTTTGCCTGTCTTTCTTTGTTCTCTGGACTGACCTGTCTTCTACGCCTACCTCCTTTCTCCAAACAAGCTAAAACAGATTATATTCTATGTCAGTTTACTAAGCTGTCATCACATCCCTTCCTGCTCCCTTAAGATTATAGCCAGATCACCTGGATTTGCTTCACACTGTTCTCAAAGTCATTAGTCACACAGTTACACAGTCTCTTGGTGAATTCCCACAAATAGTTCATCTTACACCTAGCATGCTGATTTGTTAGTTTAGACCACTGGTTTACATTCTACCTTGGCTTGCTTGCTTCTCTTAGAACAGGCATGCTCCTACCTCAAGTTCTTTGCATTTGCTGTTCCCTCTGCCCAGAGACCCTTGCCCTACCTGCTTCAAGTCTTAATGTAATGTCATCTTCTCCTGAGGCGCCCTTGGAAACCCTGCAATATTGCAATACCTCCCCCCGCATAAGTGATCTCTCCTTTCCTTCTTTTAATTTTCCCCTTAGCACTTATCACCCATTTATACACCATGAATGCTATTTACTTATTTATCTTGTTTGTTGTGAGTCAAAATCCACGGACATGGGAGCTCTGTGAAGGCAGGGGTTTTTCTCTGATTTGTTCGTTGCTATATCCTAGGCTCTACAGTAGTGCGTATCACGTAAGAGGTGATGAGTATATGTTTATGAAAGCAATGAATGAATGGTTCTCAACCCTAACTGACGTTAGTGTCATCTGGGGAGCTGTGGAGATAGCTTCACCCCACCTGCCAGAGACATTAATTTAACTGGTCTGAGATGGGGTTCAGGCATCGGCATTTTTTAAAACTCATGAGATGAATCCCATGTGTAGCAGAGTTGAAAACCATTAATTTAAACTCACAGAGTACAAATTTACCTCCAATTTTTGCAGGATGCACACTCCATTACCCCCCTGTGCCAATGACACTGAACCACACCCAGTATCTTCCGACTTCTCTTCGTGCCTGACCTTACAAAGAACGTAGTGCAAAATCGGGGGAAGGTATAGATTTTATTGTAAGAGGTACCCACTCATATGATATAAGTGAAGTAACACCATGGAAAAGATGGAAATTGTCCAGAAATCTTTGATGCTGTTAAGAATCATCAACACTTACACACAGGAAATTTCAAAAAAAAGGAAAAAAAATTCCCTAGGGCTCAAAATGTTTCTAATTTTGAGACTCTACGTGGAGATACACTAGTTTGTAAAAAAATAATAAAGCTACATTTGCAGGCTGGGTAAACAATTGGAATTTTATAATCTCTTATTTCTGAAATGGAGGCCTCCTACTGGTCCCCCCAGAGTACCCTCCTAGCAGTGCTAATTGGTGCAAAACTCATTTAGCCATAATTGCTGTGTAGCTAGGTGCTTGAGAAGGTGGTTGAATATGCACCAGGAAGTAATTCTGAGCCTTACCAGTGCTCCCCTCTGGATGGAGAAAATCATTTTTTGGCCACCCCATGCTGAGCAGAATCCATGAGCTAAAATTAGGGTTAAAGGAGCCAACATGTGGCATCATCCTTTCGTTCATCAGTTATTTGCTCTCAGAGATCTGACAATGTCATCAGAGCAATTTTGTTTTTGGCACATTTAAGAGGCAAAAGAGGGCACGGGGGACTCTACCAAGGTAGTAATTTTCTAGGTAATCATCCTAATGTCTTCATCCTGAGCGCATTTGTATGAGTAAGTTAATTAGGGAAGTTAATTTTCACAAATAGCACAAAAATGCCCATTTGCTGGCAATGCTGCCTTGTGCCAATGCCCGGCTCAAAGTAACCAGAAAAGATAAGATGATGTTCTGCATCCATTACTGAAGCTCAGCTTGGACCAGGAGGAAGCACATCTGCCAGCGTGGCGGACGTCAACAGAGTTTGGAGTTTTTTAAAGGTTGTGGGTGAGGATCTCTAACTCTGCCATCAGAAACTGAACAATACAGTGAACTCATTTTGGGTATCTGTCCAGACAGCAGCTTCTGAGGCTCAACTTAAGAAGAACAAGATGGGACTGGCCTGGTGGTGCAGTGGTTAAGTTCACACGTTCTGCTTCGGCAGCCTGGGGTTTGCCAGTACAGATCCCAGGTGTGGACTTACGCACTGCTTGTCAAGCCATGCTGTGGCGGCAGGCATCCCACATATAAAATGGAGGAAGATGGGCCCAGATGTTAGCTCAGGGGCAATCTTCCTCAAAAAAGAAAAAAGAAGTGGCTCCATGGGCGTGTGACCCTGACAGAGAAGGTCTGCACGTTGCTAAGCTAGTCTGACTGTCTAGATTCTTTCCTGAGTAGCAATTTCCTCTCTTGGGTGCCCTGTGGCCATGATGATAGGAAGCACACATGACAGCAAATGGAATCCTTGGGAGCTCTAGCTTTTCATTCCTACAATATGGTGCCTCTGGAATCGGATCAGATGATGACAAAGCTATCTTTCCTCTCCAGCAGAAATTATAGTTTTCTTGTGCGGAGGTAGAGGAGAAAAAGAAGAAATGGAAAAGCTCACTGTTAGTGAACTGTGGGTACAATGTAGGTACAACTCATCTCTCAGGAAGGAGGAGGAAGAGGCTGGTGAGGAGGTACCCATTCTCAGGGGCAGAACGAGGCCCATCAGCTACAGGGGAGAGAGAAAGCCAGAACTCACACCTGACTTTAAACATCTGTTTGAGGTTTTCTCTGTGGATCTTCTGATCCATCCCACTCTGAAAGGGAGCGTCATATAGTCAGAAAAGAGTGATCTGAGATCCTGTCTTGATCCCTCATGTAAATTCCCATCTTGCTGAGTCACTTTCTTAGTTTTAGAAATGAAAGTATTAACGTCTTCCTCAGAGGACCAGTGAGCAGATGACATCAAATAGTTTATGCTCAGCCCCTTGCATGCAGTAAGCATCAATAAACATCATTTCCCTTCTGCGGCACCTGAGCTGAATACATTTCATCCTTCCCAAAGTGCATGTTATGTGTTTTCATCCTAATGAATTATTAGAATGAAGGATCTCCAGCCTCCCCCGAGATTTTGACAGATTTTGCTTTTATGAAGTAACATTTTACTTCTGCCATATCTAAAATTCTAATTGTCTTGATTTTGAAACAAAAAAGAAGGTGGATAAGTCTATTTGTTATTAGCATTAACTGGCGGAGATCTGGCAGGATAGATTTTCCTGAGACTGCCAACAAGTTTTATGAAAGGAGAATAATCCATTCCACCTTCATGCAGGAAAAAGATATCTACACTAGGGGCCAGCCCAGTGGCACAGCAGTTAAGTTTGCACATTCTGCTTCATTGGCCCAGGGTTCCCTGGTTCGGATCCCAGATGCGGACCTTTGCACCATTTGTCAAGCCATACTGTGGCAGTCGTCCCACATATAAAGTAGAGGAAGTTGGCACGGGTGTTAGCTCAGGGTCAGTCTTTCTCAGCAAAAAGAGGAGGATTGGTGGCAGATGTCAGCTCAGGGCTAAGCTTCCTGAAAAGAAAAAATGTCTACACTAGAACACATGACTGGCAACTGTCTGAAAACACATTGGAGGACAGGAGGGAAACCTGGCAGAGTTAATTAGAAGCCAGATGTATCTTGTCAAGCACTGCTTTCCCAAACACTCTGATACTCTGCGAAGTGTTTGAAATAGCAGGTTCCCACAGCTCCAGCGCCCACACTCTAATCTTCCTACTGGTCCAAAGTTTTCTGTTCTTCTTCCATCGTTTGGGGACTCACCAACTTCAAAAAGACAAACAGAGAAACGTTGTGTTTAGAATAGATGCCCTGGAAACACGTATGTTTATATCCTGTGACAAGATAAACTGTGAAAGAGGGACAGAGGCAGGAAGCAAAATTTACCCGCTCACGCCAAAGATTCTCGAAAGAATTCCAAGCAAGATGAGAAAAGGTGGTTTTCTTTGCCTTACCTTAACTCTCTGAGCCATATTGCCCTAACTATCTTCCCCCTTAGAATTAGGGGCCTGGAAAATGATTCCACACTTGTAGGTGCTTTAACACGGATTGCTTTAAAAAGCCTCCAGAAATTCTTGACACAAAAATCATGAAATGTCACACCAGGGGAGTTTTCTTTAGAGTTAAGCACTGTTCTCTCTCTGGATCGGCTTTAAAAATGCCAATACTCCTAGAAAAATGCAATGAATGTCTGAAGAAAAAGAAAATGCAAGGAGGATCTATTCCACGTCTTTTCTGTTCTAGAGACTTTGTATATGTTATTTATTTCACCTTTATGACAATCTTGGGGAGGATACTGTTTTCTCCATTTTATACAGGAGGATGTTTAGGTGAAGAAAGATTTGCTACCTTGCCCAACATTGCCCAGCGCATAAGCGGTGGAGGCAGCATTCAAACGCAGATCTGTTCAACTCAAAAAAGTAGACTTTTTCTCATTATTCAACTAAAGCTCCCAAGGGGGTTCCAGGTGCTTGATCACAGGGAAGAGATGAGGGAGGGAGTCCAGCAGAAAGGCAACAAAGACAAGTTCTGCCTACAGCAGTCTCTCAGATGCTGCCCAGCTCCTTGATGTGATTATTCCTAAGAACGTAACAGCCTCAGTGAGGAACTTCAGAGGATCATGTGGGATACAGCATGATGGTTTACGCTCAAGTCCCAGAGCACGCAGACACTTACAGTTAAGAATTGCACTTGCTTCATTCTTCATAAATTTTCCTAGTGACAGCAAATAGACTACCTCAAATTGTGCCTTCCATTTTCCTGGGAGCAAAAGTTGCTATAATCTCTATACAGTCACAAATTTATTCAACAGTTATTGTGTACACCTTCTTTTCCAGGCACTGTACTAGGAGCCATGAATGATTCAAAGATGAATTAGATATGAACCCAATCCTCAAGGAAATAAATTTATCAGAAAATGTTTCTTCTGGAGACATGCATATAAAATTACATTTATAGATGTAAAAAGAATGACCATCATGGGAAAATAATGCACTGAATGCCATGTAGCTCAGAAAGCAGCGGGATTATTATTAGTTATAGCGATCAGAGATGGCTTCATGGAGGAGATGCCATTTTATCTTGGACTTGAAACAATAGATAAAAGTCATACACATAATGATGGGGTACAGTGAAACTGTGTAGGTAATTAATCATTCTATTCTCTGTCTGGATTATTTCTAAGGTCTAAGATCAAGGATCTTTAGTCCTAACTCAAGAATGCCCTTCTAATAGTCTTCTTTCTTCCTCTTGAAGAAAGCTTGAAAAATAGGGGCATATTTTGGGTTAAGCAGATAAAGATATCAGGTGACAAAACACACACACACACACAAACAAGAAGTAGACACATAAATTCTGCATTCAGTGAATGCAGGACACCTGTAACTCACAAGCAGAATACATGAAAGTGAGAAATGAATGAATAACTAGTAATAAATTTGAAACTCAATTGAACCGAGACAGGGATACCAATGAGAGGCAAGCCACCTCACTCAACAGAAACCCAGAAAAGCTCAGAATAGTAGACAACAAACAAAATGAACTAGAAAAAGGTATGAGGTATAAATCAGTGGAATTGGTTGAAATTCTGTTTTCATGCTAGGTTCCCATCCTGACCCTGCCCAGACAATCAACTACTTCTGCTTCACACACGGCAGAAGGTTAGAAGAACCTTCTTTGGAGTAAATCTACAGACCCAGAATGAAAACCTCCAGTACTAATATTTGATGTTCCTTAATATAGGTTACCCTAGAGTACAGCCAATCACAAATGTACATAACATTCTTTGGCAATCTTAGAAAAATCTATCATCTTATATTTTTTAGTGCTGCAATCATAAATAGAAATAGACAGCCACATATCATCTAACATGAAAGATGTGAAACAAGCAGGGAAAATGGTGCTCAATAGAAAGAAAGATAACACAGGAAACACTTAAAATAAATTATAATTAATATTTCCAGCAAGGTAAAGAAAGATACTGTGTCCATGAAAGAAAAACAGATGGTATAATGAAGAAGGAGAAGAGAAGAGGAGGAGAGAGAGGGGAAGGGAGAGAAGGAGAAAGAGAAAGAAAAAAAGGAAACTCATAGAATAAGAAATGTTCCTGGATATTAATAAAATAATTGTTAATTAAAAATAAAAACTTAAATGGAAGGATTGGAGGATAGAGTTGAAATAATCTACAAGAAAGTTGGACAATAACACAAAAGTATAGTCAGGAGTGATAAAACAAAAAAAAGGATTAACGAGGTAAAGCTAACGTTTGATAAACAGAACTCTAGAAAGAAAGAACAGAGGAAATAAAAAATAAATACTAAGGAAATTAGGAAATAAATAATACAATAAATCCCAGAATTGAGGGATTTTTTATTTAGATTGAAATATATACTGAGGCCAATGAATGAAAGATCTTAACAAGTTATATCATCATAACATTTTTCAACACAGGGAAAAAGAGGACCCTATAAACTTCCAGAGATCGAGAAAAACGTCACATCCAAAGTACCCAGGATCTGGATGACATTGGGCATTTCAATTGCAACAACAGAAATCATAAAGAAAACTGAGCAGTGCCTTTAAAATTCTGAGAGATGATGTGTTTCCACTCAAAATTCTCAATGAGGCTAAGTGAGGAATCAAGAGTGATGGTGGAATTATGACATTTGCAAGCATGTAGGGTCTCAAAAAATTTACTTCTCATGCATCCTTTCTCCTTACTTCTCATGCATCCTTTCTCCTCAGAAGATTCTAGAAGATAAGCTCTTTCAAAACAAGAAAGAAAACCAAGAAAGATGGACAGAAGCCAGAAATAGGGCTCTAACATAGGATAGAGGTGAAGGGAAGTCCCAGGAAGAAAGTGAACAGAATTTCCGGATGGCCGTTGGATAACAGATTTGAAGACTAACTAGTCCAAACTGGAGCAGGAGTCTAGAGTGATCCAGAAGGGATATTTTCAGAAAAACAAAATAATACAAAAGAAACTTACAGATCATCTCATACATTTGACTATGCAGAAAATTGTATTCAGAGGCTGTTGGAGGTCGTGGGAAGAGAGTCAACATATAAAGAAAAGCAAATGGAAATTAAAAATGAGACAATTAAGTGTTGTGATCTAACTATGCTGGCAAACTGGGAGAACCAGAGGGGTTGCAAGAACGCTATACTTTCTATTGCCTAAATGTACAAGGAAAAGGAGAAAGAAGAGAGGAGGTGGAGGAGGAGGGAGAGGGAGAAGTGAAAGGGTGGGAGAAAGAAAGAGGAAAAGGAAGGGAAGAAAAGAAAAAGAAATGCCTAAAAAAAAAAAGAAGAGTTTGAAGTTGATGCCTCTGGAGAGCAGAACAGGATGGTGAGGAGACATTCCTCCTCCCACCAAAAAACAACTTTTTGCAGTATTTATTATTATTATTAGATTTTATTTTATTATTTTAATATTTTATTATAATAATTTTTTATTTTATTTTATTTTTAAAATAAAATTAACTTAATTCTATTATAATATTTTATTATAATAATAATTATTAGAGCACATAAACTCTAATTATGTGCATGTATTACTTTGATAAAATAAATTAAAATTTTCAAAGACTGGCTAACATACTTAGGCCTACAAAAGTGCAAAGATTTGTGGTTATTCTAAAAACTGCATTTCCCCCTCTTCCCCTCCAAATAAATAGCTAAAACAGATTTTTTTTGAGGAAGATTAGCTCTGAGCTAACATCTGCCACCAATCCTCCACTTTTTTTGCTGAGGAAGACTGGCCCTGAGCTAACATGTGTGCCCATCTTCCTCTCCTTTATATGTGGGATGCCTGCCACAGCATGACTTGATAAGTGGTGCATAGGTCCGAACCCAGGATCCGAACCGGAGAACCCTGGGCCGCTGAAGTGCAATGTGTGAACTTAACCACTACACCATTGGGCTGGCCCCAAAAACAGAGTTTTTAAAGTACCTAATGAAGTGCTACCTACCCACTAGAAGCAACAATTTCTGGTTTAGAATAACTGGATGGAGGCTTCTTAATTTAGGACACATATTTCAAAATGTTACTCTTTATTTTATACTAGCTCATTTTCATGTGTACTTATAGCTGAAAAGCACCTATTAGTTTTGGGAAAAACGTAAAATTTGATTGAATGCTAAGCAAATACATATAATTGAACATTATGTGAAACTAAATACTTATCTAGTGAATGAAATCAGCACTTACAGCAATGTTAAACTGAGCACATTGAGATTTCTGTATTCTTCTTAGATTGTTTAGTAAAATAGAAATAAAAATGTTTCCTAGTAAGGATGTGATGGAAGATTTAGGTCCAAGAATGTTGTTCTCAGAACTATTTACAATAGTTAAAGATGGAAAACTACCTAGAAGGCTGTCAATGGGATATTAGTTGAAAAATGTGATACATTTTTATAACGGAGTATACCCATCTGATACTCACAAAGATTATTGGTACTGAAACGAAAAGATGTTTAAAGCAGGGAAAATAAGTGATCCTATATTTGATTTCATTTGTTTTATCTATATGCTGTTATATTTTGCCTCAATTAGAACCCTGCTCTACAACTTACTAATTATGTGTTTGAAAGTTAGCTAAACTCTTTAGGCCTGAGTTCACTATCTGTAAGAAATACTAATAGTACCTATACCATAATGTTGTTGTGCAGAGCGAATGAATTAACGTGTGTAAAATGCTTTGAACATAAGCTGTGTTAAAAAAAAAAACAGCAGGGGCCAGGCCCCATGGCTGAGTGGTTGAGTTCACATGCTCAGCTTCAACAGCCCAGGGTTTCACTGGTTTGGATCCTGGGCACAGACATGGCAAAACTTATCAGGCCATGCTGAGGCATCATCCCACATAGCAAAACTAGGGGCACCTACAACTAGAATATACAACTATGTACTGGGAGCCTTTGGAGAGAAGAAGAATAAAAAATAAAGATTGGCCACAGATGTCAGCTCAGGTGCCAATCTTTAAAAAAGAAAAAAAAAGAAACAGGCCCAACATGGAGTCGCTTGTGCTAAGCTCCACGTCAGCAAACTTAGATGTAATATCTGGCTTAACTGCAGTTTCAACCTTTCCAGGAATGGAATCTCAACCAGTCAGTCTGGAATATCCTGGTCAGCACCAGTGAGGTAATCTGCCCTAATGGACCCTTTTGTCCCCCTTGCCCAAAATAACCCTTTTCTCTATTTGTTTGTTTATGACTTCCTCCTCTCACGCCATCTCTGCCTTTGAAAACCTTTCCTTTTCTGTAGCGCTTTGGAGCTCCTTTCTATTTGCCAGATGGGATTCTGCCAGATTCATGAATTGTTTAATAAAGCCAATTAGATCTTCAAATTTACTCAGCTGAAATTTTGCTCTAGCTAGCATGTGGTAATCAATATGTGTCTGTTGCTGATGTTGTCGATATTAGTAGCGACAGAAGGAGACATATGACTATCAAATGGACTATCAATAGTTATCTCTGGAAGGTGGAATTCTGGGAGCCTATTTTCTTTTCTAGAAGAAACGTAAAAGTGACTTTTAGATTTTCTATGATAAAAGCATTGTTTTTATGTAAGAAAAAATGAAATTTTAGTAATAATTTTAAAATAATAAATTTAGTAACAGAAAAAAATAAGATGATGCATCTCTGGCCGGTAGCCATCCATGGAAGTGGAAGAAGAACTATTCCGTTTTTTTCTGCTTTAAACAATTCTTCTCCCATTAGCATATTGGTGGTGTTACTCAACCAGGAATCTACAGATAGATTCTTTTTTTTTTTTGACTTTTGATGTAGCAGTTTTATTTATTTATTCACTTTAAATTATTTTTATTGAGGTCACGTTGGTTTATAACATTCTGTAAATTTCAGGTGGACATCATTCTATTTCAGCTTCTGCATAGACTGCATCATGTTCACCACCAAGTCTCGTTTCCATAGGTCACCATACACATGTGCCACTTGACCCCCTTGCCATCCCCCTACTCCTTTCCCTTCTTGTAACCACCAGTCTATTCTCCTTATGCAGATAGAGTCCTAATAGTCCAAAAGTTTTCTTATAGAATATTTTAATTTAGATTTCTAATTTCAAAGATAATCCTAAACATTAAATCTGGATCTTCTGGATGACCATAGAAAGCCAAATATTGCCAAATAATTTCAGTGCATCATGACTCTGTCTCAGGTAGGAAGGAAAGAACCGCCTTAACAATAATGATACCATTTTGCTAAATAAGACCCCAATGACCTGACACTACACTGCAATAATGAAGATTTTGCTGTATTGGACAAGGAACAGAGCAGAGTGGTGTAAGAAATGAATCACACCGAGCTCAAAAACTCCAGAGAACTTGGGTCATGGGGGTTCCACATCTGCAATGTGGTTTGGTTCTGGCAAACATCACAAGAAACTTATACTGTTAATTTGAAATTTATAGTGTTTATACCATTATTTATATTTAATTTTATAAATTCATTTCAATTTGATAGTGATTTAAGAAACAAACTTTTATTAGGACTTTAAACTTAGTTTTATGTTTATATGCTTAAGTGATACAAAAATAAACATTGGGTGTTTATGGGAAATTTTTTTCTCTACAAAGGGTTTATACATTCAAGATCGATAAACAAATAAAGTATAAGCTCTGACTAGAACAGAATTTTAACTTAATTTAATTCAAATATTTTTAAAGCCTTAGTATATTCCTAATACCAGGCTAGCACTCTGGGTAATAGAGAAAGCATTTATTATGTGATCTTGGGCCTTGATGGGTTTACAATGTTTAAGACGTTACCCAGGAAAGTATTAAGCAGCAAAATAAGATGGAACGTGATTACATGCCTAGAGTTATTCAGACAGTAAATGCCTAGTAGTTTTGCTCAGGGGGAAAGCCCCAGAGGGCTGGAATGGCCAGGGAAAGCTGCCAGGGGGAGTTGAGACTTGAACTTCTGGTCTTGAAGGAGGGGCAGAGAGGGATTCCAGCCGGAGGAGTCCACTAGAGGAAGACGAGGAGGTGGAAATGAAGGCTGAAGTCTTCCTGAGTTTGTGAAGGGGTGGAATAGGCGTGGCCTTGGGGCAGGAGACAGAGAGCCATTACAGTTCATTATCAGGATAGTGATATAATAAAAGTGGTATTTTGAAAAGACTCTTCTGATAGAAGCATTGAATAAGCTCTCACTACATGCCAAGCACTGTGCTAAACATAAATAAGTTACCACAATGCAGGATGAACTTAGCACGGGGGCAGAGAGACCCCAGCTGGGACAACGATCCCCATTTTGGAATCAGGACTAGCTCAGATTGCCTGTCCCACTTTTGTTGCCCAAAACAAACAAAAAACATGGGAAAAAAGGAACAACCAAAGTCATAGCTGTCAGTTGAATAATTCCCTGGTTGGGTCATATCATCGCAATATGCCTGGTGTCCTGCACTTCTTTAGGAGAGAAGAGTCAGAGGGGGGCAATGAATATGTAAATGTGAGCCTGATTGTTGGGTAATTTCCTCAGTATGGGCAAGACTGAAACAATAGGAGGGCAGGGTGTGTGAGTGTGTGTATGTGAGTGTGTGCATATGTGTGAGACAGAGAGAGAAAGAGTGTGTCCATGCATGTGCGTGTGTGTGTGTGTGTGTGTGTGTGTGCGTCTGGGGGAGTTGGCGATACTATTTTTCCAGCTTGTCCTTAGAGTTCGGCCACCATCCTGGACAATTTGCTCTTCTTCTTAGCAGGCTTACCCAGGCCATATGTTGTGCTGGCAAAGTCTTGCAGTCCAAACTGGATGAATCTGAGTTTAGATCTCAGCCCTGCCTTTTATTAGCTCTATGATCTTAGCCAAGTCACTTAACCTCTTTCTACCTCAGTTTTCCAAGTTGTAAAATGCAGATCATAATCCGTCACAGAACTGGTGAGAGGAGGAAGCGAGGAATATCTGGTGGACGCATTACGTGTGCATCCTTTACCCTCCCGCTGATGTTCTATCACAGCTGGGGGTGGCGGGCAGGAGTGAGGCAGGCACTAATCCTAGGCTGGCAGGGTGGAGGCACTGGAGCAAGGAGGACAGCTGCTGTAGGATTCCTGCCCTGAACCCCTGAGAGCAACACTCCGGGGTTATGTGAGAGCCCCCGGGGTAACAACTGGGCTGTAAACAGGGCCCACCAGCTGTCACTCATGGCTCAGTCCCAGCACAGAGGTGAAGGTGACAGAGACTGCTCAGACTCACTTAGAAAATGGGAAGGGCCTGGAATAGGAGTGGGTGTGAAGGAGCAGGCTTGGAGCAGCCACACAGGGAAGCCGTTCTGAGCTCTCACCCTTGGATACGACAGCTCTGTCCCTCAGTTCCCTTTCTCACAAGCGACTGGGCTGAGAAAAGCACAAACACGACAGTCTGAGATCTGGAGGGAGACAGTAGGGCTACGTTGTGTGATATTTGCCCACAGAGAAGATGAGGATAAAGCAAGAGCTCTCAGGTTGCCCAGAGAAATGCGCTCATACGTGTGTGCTGAGCCCACCTCAATCTCTCTGAGGCTGGGCATAGAAGTGCCCTGATGTGGCGAATCTATTTCCTTTACACTCACCCATGCTTTTCTCTTCTATAAGCAGCTACTCGGGGCAGACATATTCCTTTTGCAGGGCTCACAGCCTCTCGTCCTCCTGACTGCCTGTCTGTGAAAGGTCATTGATTTTATATTCCGTGGTCCTTCAGTTGACCCTTGAATTAGCCTGATAAAAGACTAATTTTCTAGTACCAAAGATAGAGCTTAGAGCAGCTTCTTCTATTTAGAGATAACTGGACTTTTACACACACACACTTGGACTCAGAATATAATTAAAACATAAGGGAGCTTTAATGCCCACTCCAGTTCTCCTGGAAGCACATTGGAGAAAAAACATAAGACTTCCAACCATGGAAGCAAGTTGGGAGTTTCTCACTGCTCCAGTAGGCCAGTTTTTTTCTTTGTTACTACCTCTTCTCATTCACTATCCTTCCCAAGCACAGGTTGAGAAGTCTATCATCCTGAATGGGACCACAAGTGTGGAGTTTAGAGTTGGCCAGGGCGGGGCCTCCTCAGCAAAGTATCTCACCAATCCTGAGAGTAAATCACACCCTTAGATTTCAAATATAACTTTGGCACCTGAATTCAAACTACTGGATTATGAGAAAGTGGTGTCAGCCAGCTTTGTAACAGATCGACGGGCTCTAACTATACAGAAGGCACACTTGTGACTAGATAAAAAATTAACCTCTTTATCAAGTGGGTTTAACTTAGAAAACCCTACGTCCCCCAAGGAAGATGGTTACACACAGTGTTTAATTCAACCAACGTTAATTGGACATGGCCTGGTGCCTGAGCAGCGCTAAGCTATGCATTACTGTCTAATAGTAACGTAGTTCCACGGTTAGTATAAGGTAAACTTAAATCATCTCCTCCAGCTGAGTTTAACCAATTTTCCTAAATCCCTTTTAACACACTTTCCTTATCAAATACTGGAGTTGTTAAACTAGCTCTTCACTGCACAGGACAGATCCCTCCATTCTTCCTGTCTAGAGGAGAGATAAATAAACGGTTGTCCCTGAGTTCGAGTACTACATCATCCTATTTGCATAACAATCTTCTAGAAGAATGGGCATGAACTTCAACATATATATGTCTGAGAGGCTTATCCATTTCCTCAATACCCACATGATCCACGTTCTTGCCGCCCCTACACTGTCTGAGCCAGAAAAAGAATTCATAAGTCCTTACCTCCATTTTTGTAGGACTGAATGGGCTGGGGAGAGTAAGTGACACACTTAAGAAGAAACAAATTGGGGGCCAGCCCCGTGGCGGAGTGGTTAAGTTCACGCTCTCCACATCAGCAGCCCAGGATTTCGGATCCCTGGAGCAGACATGGCGCCGCTCATCAGGCTGTGCTGAGGCAGCGTCCCACATGGCACACCTAGAGGCACTCACAACTGGAATATACAACTGTGTACTTGGGGGCTTTGGGGAGAAGAAGGAAAAAGAAAAGGACGACAAGCAACAGATGTTAGCTCAGGTGCCAATCATTAAAAAAAAAAAAGAAACAGTGAATCCCATCTCCACTCCGTCTTCCTTCAGAGAGCGGCATCTGCTGACATATCCTCCATCTTTGCTAGATCCAGTGGAAGGCAACTGGTGAGAACCGTTGCTTACGCAGGAGTGCTGGGAGAGCCAAAACTCCACAGGATGCTTCCCCATCTCTGTTACACTTGGTTGTGCTGGCTCCTAGTCAGCACTGGTCTAAACCCCTTAGCCGTCTGCTGCCTACGTTTCTTAGAGAAGTAGCTCTGGGGTACAGAGGAGGAATGAGCATGCAGGGAGGCAACAAAGCTGTTTAAAAGTGTGACTTTGGCTGTATTAAACCAGGTCTTTCTTTATGGAAGAAATCTGAAGTGGGGAGAGGGTGTTTGTTGGCCTGGGGGAAGGGTTGTAGAGCAAACCACACGGGCCATGCACTCTGGAAGATCTGCACTCTAATTTAGCTGGAAGACCTAATGATTTTAATGATTTGTTGTGATCTCAAAATAACAGTTAAGAGATAAATTCACGTCATTAAGACTATTATGGTGTTTTGCTTCATTTAACAAATGGTGGTGGGTTGAGGGGCTTGGGTTGGATTTTTGAGGCAGTTTTGCTTGAAGACCCCCACATTTGAATAATAAAAATGGGCTCCCGGGGCCCAGGAGCAATTGGCTCCCAAATCCTTTGCAGGCAGAAGTGGAAAGATGTCCAACACTTAACCCAAAAGTTTGCTGAAATGCCTTTTCTGTGTATTCTGGGAAGAAAGCAAACAAGCACAGAAAATTGAAAGTTGATTGTTTTTCATCTTGGTTTGAGGCTCCAGTCCAGGGGAAAAGACAAGGTTCCCAGTGCCTTGAAGCTCTGGGGAAAAGTCTGCCCTTGCTTCTAGCATGAAAAGTGAAAGACCATCCCCATTGCTATGTAGAGAGAGCATTTGGTGTTTACATTGTTCTTTAACTGACAAGGGTCCAGAACTGGCAAAATAATAAAACAGTAAACCTAGCTATTTGGAGTTCTCTGTTAACTGCCACATAAGCATATCGACAATATAATGACCAGCAAAATTTAAACAAAGTTTCCAAAGTGGTAAATCTATTCTCAAATGCTTCTGGAGTCATCAGCAAAAGCCTCTATACACTCCATCTCTTCTTTCTCTTGTTTTTCACTTTTTACCGGCTCTTGCCTGAAGATACCACCTTCTCTGCAGCCCTCTCAAGTGGTTTAACTTATAAAATTCCAGGAAACTCTAGACCCCCATACAACTGCCTATAGACAGGCTATCTGTGATCCATTCTTCTTTTTGTCACTTCCAGACTTTTAGCCCTTCCACCTACCTAACTCCCTCTTCCTTCTTGCCAGCGTTGATCCTCATGCCATCAAATTTATCATTCTCTACCCCTATTTTTCATCTATAGATCCCAGGATGGATTAGCCCTCCTCATTCCTTGGTGGTTTTAGTCCCTGGCTTACTGTTACTCTCCCCAATACAATTCTTGTCACAATTCTTCATGATTTTAATGTGCCTGAAGATGATTCTTTCTCAGTTCCGTGACTTATTCTCCCCCAACATCTCAGCCACCCAATCCCATGGTCTTCCCTAGACCTTGTCATTACCGATAACTGTACCTCCTTGTTAATAACAATTTTAAGCATCCTATTGTCCTACCAGCACCTCTTGTCTTTCTGACCCACTCTAAGTGACGCAACTCCAACTATTCTACCTTCCAAATTTGACAAATTTCGCCTAAAAATCTATTGCTCCCACAACCTTTTCGATGTCTCTCATCCCTCTTATATCATCACTTCCCTTACCTGGGAGTAAATTTGATGATGAATAATTATAATCATTCCCTTGTATACAATCTCAACACACTTGACTTTCTTTAATCATTTTTTCCCTTGACCACAGTCATCCAGCAAAATTTCCATCTAAGCATTTAAATGCTTCTAGAGAAAAACACAATTTTGCTGAATAAATTCATAGCCTCAAGTAAGCCCTTGGCTTTGCCAGACAATATTTCCCAAAACCTTTCATTCTTCCATTTCCCAAGTGACCACTTCATAATTTTTCCGCTGTCCTCAAACTTCCCACTTACCACCTTCAACTGAAGGCCTTGTTTTCCATTTAACTAAGATGGTATGAATAGTCAGAAAAGCTTTCCCACCACCTCCCTCCATCTGTCACTGAATGCTTAGCCTGCTTTTCTTTTTTGATGGGTGGATTGTCTGTGTGCTCGCTAAGCTTCCCTTCATGCATTAGACCCCATCCCCTCTCATCTACTCAATGATGTATCGCCAGCAATTCTCTGATCTCCCTCTTATATCATTAAATTTTCTCTCATTACTGAATGATTCCTATAATTGCACAATCATCCTATAATTGCCAATCACTTTGGCTCAGGCCAAAAAGCTTAGAGTCATCTTTGACTCTGCTCATTTTTTAATATCCCACCTCTGACCCACTGATAAATATAGTAAGCTATATTTTCAGCATATACTAAAAACCCAATAACTTTTCGCCACCTCCATGGCTACCACCCTGCTCCAAGCTACTCTACCTCTTGCTGGGATTATTATAATAGCTTATTAAGTAATTTCCCTGCCCCTGCCCTATGCCTTTTGGTTTATTCTCAACAGAGCATTGAGAAGGATTCTTTTAAAATATGTTAGTCAAAGCATTCTTGTGTATAAAACCTCCAATGGCTTCCCACTTCCCCACAAATAAAATACAAAGTTCCTTCAATGGTCTCATGTCTGTTTCCCCCCTACCTCATTGACTTTATCTCCTAATCCTCTCCACCTTGCTTATTCCACTCTAACCATAATAGCTTCCAGGATTTTCCTTGGACTCAAGAAGCATATTTCTGCTTAAGGACCATGCATTTGTCACTCCATCTGCCTGAAACACTCTTTTCCACAAATAACCTTGTAACTTGCACTTGCAGCTTTTCAAGGCTCTCCTCATATGTCATCAATGTGCTCTTTTAATGCTGTATTTAAAATAGCAGCCCCCCCTTCCCAACCACTTCCTATTACTTTAACTCCAATTTCTTCTTAGCACTTATCAGCATTTGATATACTACATATTCACTTATCTATTTATTTATTGGCTGCCTCCCTCCAGTGGAATGTAAACTCCATGAGAGCAGGGAGTCAAGTTCTTTTTTAAATGCTACTTCTCTGGTACATAGGAGCATACCTGGTGCTTGGTCGGTGCACAATTATTTGCTGAATCAATTAAGTATTTACTAAGAACTGATGATGTGCCTGGAACTCTGCTATGTTCTATGGCAAAAACAGAGATATTTGCTTCCAATTCTGTAAGGAACACATATTCTAGTTAGGTAACAAGATTACCACCAAACTGTATGTCATGATCCTTTAGACCACAGGGCTGTGATGGAGTTTAGCCCATAGCAATGCCCTGAAACTTCAGTAGACATGCTATGTAGGAGAATCTTTTTCAGCTGGGATTTAAGAAACAAATCACTCTTCTCACGAAAGGGAGCAAAATAAAACTTTCACTTTCCCTCTAGAGTGCCAGGGAAGTTACCGAGAATATGGAAGTTGTGGCAGGAGACCACAGTGTGCAAATAAAAATGTACATAGATGACAGAAAGAGAGAGAGAGAGAGCTCATTCCTAGGGGCCTGTACAGCGCAGGCAGCAGCACTATTCAGAGCTTCCTGGGGAAATATAAAGCTTCCACAAAAATTTATGTAAACCCACTATGTAAGCCGACACAGACAGGACTTTGTAAGAAGGTCCCTCAAAAGAAGGCGCCAGCCATCACAATCCCAGATATACAGAACTATTCTCATTGGGACGTAAAGAGAAAAAGATTAAAAAAAAAAAAAAATACACTCACCTATCCAGGACAGAACAAGAAGAAGCATCAAACCTGTCCGAATCCAAGACTCCTCTCTTGGCCACATCAGTGAAAGATTCTCAAGTTAATTTGCTTAATGAGAAGGGACTAGGAGTTATTATTAAAATTGCACACTATAGCTTATAGTTTTTAAAAATTTATATGTAAGTTAACTACATAAAAAACTCTATGTGATTTTATCCTAGAGTATAGTAGACTACAGGTTCAGCCATTCTTAACTGGCACTTGGGCTTGTTTTTTCTTTCCTTTATTTATCCATTCATTTAAGAACTATTCATTGAGTAGCTGTGTTCCCAGGAACTATTCCTGTCTCTCCTCTCATGGGGCTTGCATTCTAATGGGAGGAGACGGACTGCAAATAAATCACCCAGCATGTATAAGGTATACCAGAAAATGATGAGCACTGTGGAGGAAATCGGAGAAGAGAGAGTGCCAGTGAAAGCTAGACGGTTATTAGGCTAAAGAGCTTGGTTTGCGAAGATCTCACATGGTGACAGCACAAACTCCAAAGGAGTGGTTATTTGGAAATTGGGGGGTGGGGGGTGGGCAGCATTCAAAGCAAAAGGACCAGATAAGACAGACACTCTGAGGGGGCAGAAGTCTTTCTTTAGTTGAGGAAGAGCAGAGATGCTCCCAAGCCAGGAGTGGGAGGGAGTAGGAGGGGGGATGAAGTCAGAAAGATAACAATGAGCTCAATCCTATAAGGTCTTAGCCATTGAAAGAACTTTGCCTTTTACTGAGTGACAGGAGGAACCAACAGAGGCTTTTGAAGAGAGGAGTGCCATGATCTGACATATATTCTAAATTTCTTTCTGAGAATTGTGTTGAGAGTATGCTGTGATTAGGTCCAGAGGACAAGGGTAGAATTGGGGAGACCAGTTAGGAGGCAATTATAATCCCAAATAACAATCCCAAATGATAATGGTAGCTGCAAAGCTGATGAAAAGTGATTGCATTCTAGATATAGAAGGTTGAGCTCAAAGGATTTACGAGTAGATTGGATGTGGTTGGGAGAGAAAGAGAGGAGGAAAGGGTGAGCCCAAAGCTTTTAGCCAGAGTTACTAGATGGATGAAGTTGCCATTTACCAAGATAAGGAAGACTACATGAAGGGCAGGTTTGGGAGGAAAAAGCACTTCAGTTTTGGACATAATGTGTTGAAGATGCCAAGTAGACATCTGAGTAGAGATATACAAGTCTGGAGTTCCGAGATGAAGATGAAGAAACAAATCCCCTTGCTTTGTTTTTATTAATAATGTACAAAAATTGGCTCAGTTGACTCTTTCTCTCTATCACAGTCAAGATTCTGAATTCTAGATTGGGCAAAACTAGAGAAACTGTACTTCTTAGAATATTTTCTCTTAAGGTTTATTTCTGCCAGGGTATGATACATATTGCAATGACTAAGTGCTAAACTGTGCGACACCAACGCTACATGCTCTAAATGCCAAACAAGTATAGAGTGGAGGAAAGTCAATAGGAATTAGAGTCACCAAGAGAAGTTGCAAGGGGGTGTGGTACAATACGATCTCTGTGAAGAACAGCTGGTTTGGAAAGCATTATCAAAGGCATGGTTGGAATTTCCTAACAGGAGGACCAACAGAAGAAAAAAGGTTGGGAAGAGGAAGAACATGATGCAAGGGTAGATATGAAGAAATGCTCCAGTGGAGGAAGGGCTTTCTTCCAGTCCAGCATTCTGCAGCCATGCAAAATGCTGTGGGGCTCCAGGATATGACTTGCTGTGCCAGTGAATTCTTCAGGCCGTTCCCAGAGAAATGGGAACTCCAAGGAGGAAAAGATAATCATGGCCTTCCAAGAAAGCATATTTAATGAGGTTCTATTTTTATATTTATGAGATGGATGCATTTTAATACTATTCTCAAAGTATTTTCCCCTTGCAAATTTCTACCTCTAAAACTATTCTGAGATTATGATCACATGAGAGGAGAGGATGGGAATCTGAACGCATGAGCAAAACAAAGCTTGAAAATGTGGTGTTTTAAGTTCAAGGATCAAAAGAGACCCAAAAATTATTCATAAGAGTAGTCCAGGCAAGAAGATGAGTGTCTGTGAGGATGAAAGGGTGGTATATCTGTATATTAGAGTGAATGCATTCTGGCTATTTAATTTAAAGAATTATTAAAGAATATTAGATAGTTCATGGAATTTCAATAAAAGCCAGAGAATCAAGCTCAGAAACATCATCTTCAGGAACAATTTTTAAAATATACCACCAGAATGTTCATAAGAGTGAGCCCACTGCCACAGAGCAGAAAGACTGGGTGTGTGCACCTAAGACCTCTGTGAGCTCAGTGTCCGTCTGCTGTGCTCCCCAATCCTCCCCAGGAAACACATGGCAGAGGGCACCTTCTTCACCACACTCTTTCTCCCAAATCCAGGTCTCACATGGTGGTGCGTCTGATCACAAGCTTAGGTCATAAGCCTACCTACCGTGGGGAGACTGGAAAACCAATGATGTTCTGGCTTCCATTGTGCAGAAGGTGGGTAGGAAATATAGAGAAACAAAAAATTCTGTGCAGGGATGTTGAGCATCCATAAAAGGTATAACTATCTAAAGAAGGGAACAAAGTCAACTCCATCAGTCCTCTGAACGTGGGAGGACGGGGGAAGGAGAAGGAAGGAGGAAGCAGGATGACCATGTGCGTCTCTCATGCTTCTGCTCTCTGAATTCAGGCTTAGAATGAACAGATACACCAGATCATGAGGATAATGTGGGGAGAGAGGACATCGGGGACCTCTGCCCAATTCCCTGTTTCCCTTAATCTGCTCCTATAAGGACGAAGATCACAGCCAATCCAACAGCGGGGAAAGTTTTGTCCCGGAGCTGCAGGCTCAAGATTTTGCTTTCCTAGGCCACTTTCAGTTCAGATAGACTGAATAAAATTAATTTTTCTTCCTGTTCTGCAAATTGGAGGCTTGAGAGGAACACTGCAGGTGTTATAGACAAAATAAAGAAGATTAATTTTTCCAAGTTGTCATGAGAGTTGATTTTATGGCTCTATCAGCACAACTAAAGAAGGAGATTTGTGCATATTACTTTCAGAAATCATAACAAAGAAATAATCGTAGAAAGGATAGGGAAGTTATGGATCAGAGAGCACGCCACTAAAAAATTCTCTCTGGCTCTTTAGTTTTCTGTGAGAGGGTGATGTCCCTAAAACATGAGTGGAACGGAGGCTGAGTCTCTGGAAACGGCAAAGTGAAAAGAAAGAAATGGAAAGAAAGCCGCTCAGGTCTGAGAGGTGGTTCTGGGGCACTGGAATGAACTAGGTCCCGTGGGACAGGAGAAAAAGTACTCTGCAAAGAGGAGAAGGGATATTAGGTGAGCAGGGGAGCCAGAGTGTGGTCAGATTGGGAAAAGGCTGAGCTGGAGGGGTTGCAGAGATCCTTAAATGCAGGGAGGGGAAATGAGACTTGATGCAAGAGGAAACAGAGACTGACCTGAGTTTTTATATCAGAAGAGAACCAGGCTAGAATGCACGGATGGAGTCCAGAATGGAGTACAGCATAAACGTGCAGACCACTGTGGTCCCCAGACGTGCTGGCTTACGGATTCAGTAGTATCCTCCTTCCGCCAAGCTCAGCAGGCTCCCTGTGGCATTTTTTCCCTCCTTTCTTCCTTGTGGAATTATTTATGCATAGGAACCTGGCAGAATTATTAAAACAGTTTAAACACATGAAGATCTAGATGCTCAGAAAACTTCAGTTATTTGCCCCAAATCACACAGAGAATCTGGGGTGGGTGGAGATCACGACTAAAGTTCCTTGACCTTCCATTGCACGTTCAGAAGATCACTTAGTGATCAACAAAATATATTATCTGCACAGTAGGAAGAGACTTGGAGAGAAAAGTGTTCTTTTGGTCCCTTTCTGTGTGGATGGAGTGCTTCTGAGCAGAACTGGAGTAACAGCTAAAAAGAGGAGTCCCCAAACGGGGCAAAGCTAGGTCAACGAGGCATGGGTTTAATTGTCTGTACTTTGTCAGTCCCTCATTTTGCCTCTGTAGGTGCTCAGTTGCTCACTGGATTAAGGGATAGAGCATCCGAATCTCTGTTCCCTGATACGTCACACGGTCATCACCCTCTGCTACACGATAGTCCTCTGAAGGGTCAGGATGACATTCACTTGCCTTTTGGCTGCCATTCAGCCCTGAAGAGAGATTCCAACTTTGTCGTGAACACAAAGCCATCTGTGTGAGGTGATCAGCTGGCTCAGTTGACCCAGCATCAATGCTACATACATTCCCAGTTAGCCTGGGAAATGTGCCATTGTAAGTACTCAACAAATGTTTTTTTAACTGAAGAAGAGGGTCCTGTGGGGGAGGTATTGGGCTGAGTGTGTTATACACATTATCTTGTGGAATATTCCTAAGAACAAGGGGGGTATTAGTTTCCAAATGTTTCAGATGAGGAGATCAAGACCCGGAAGGATTGCCTAACTTTCCCGTGGTCCTATTCCTAAATAAGCTGAAATTTGTCTACCTGTAAAGATACCACCTTTCTGCCACCCCAAGTTGTCCCTCAGGCTGTTGGTCAGGTTGTCCTTCAACAAATGAATGTAGATGAAAGTGTCTTGATGCTTTCTTTTCTTGGAGGAGGTTTCGAAAAGATGCAGGTCTGGGCTCGAAAATACCCTGGTGGACAAACAGGAAAAAATGCAACATGGCCCTGTAACTGATCCAAACCGGCGCTTGTCATGTAATAATTGCCTTTGAAAACCTGCAGATTCTTGTATTTGAACCAAGAGTTGTTTGACACCTGGGGGATGAACTCCTAACCAGCAGTTGGCCTAACTACAAGGTGAAGATTCATGCAAAATCATCCAAACATCATGATCCTGGATCTTTCTAATTTAATCTTGAGATTTCCAAGTTGAGAAGAAAAAAATGAAACTTTACATCCATTAGTCAAGATTATCTGAAATAAATATTAGGGAGGTGCTTTGAAGGAAGAACCTGTCAGGTCTTATGATCCAATTCTCAGTAGGCTCCTCAAGATCTTTCCTTTAAAAGTTATTTTAAAGTCATATATGTAGCATTATAACACTAAAGACACTTTACACAAAAGAAAGCTAAAAAACACAAAATCCAACCACTTCAGTAAATACAGCTATTTTCATTTATTTCTGTTCAGAACTTACCCATTCGAAAACATAATTTTAAATAATTTAAACCATGGCACAGGCACAATTTCATCGCTTAAGCGAAAATTATATAATAAATATTTTCTATGTTGAAAAATAAGCCCCACATGTAATCATTTTAATCACTGCATAATACAGTATGATATTGCATGATGTTGTCATTATTTAACCATCCCCATACTGTTTCAAATTGTTTCCAGTTTCTCCCTGTTGTAAATAATGCTACAATGACTTATCTTCATGTATATAATGTTTTCATTCTTTAATATTATTTACTTAGGTTACATTCCCAGAAGTAGGATTACAGAGTCAATTTGGTATATATATTTTGGAGTTTTTGATTCACCCTGAGGTATTACTTTCTAAAAGTATCCTACTAATGGAACATTACTGTCATTTGAATGTATGTGATAATTTCACCAAGATTTCATCATTACTGACACCGTAATTTCTTTTTTCAAATCTAGTTGGTATAAAATATCATTAATTTTTTCACCCTTTGACCCATCCATTTGAACTTTAACTCTGACCACATATCTCCCTGTGACTTCTGGCTTACTTCTCTTTACCCTCCTAATCTGTAATTTTGTTTGAGCTCCTACAATGTGGAAGGCATTTTACTAGGTGCATAGAAATAGAATAGCAGAGAAAATAGGTTTTCTGCTCTCAAGTGCCTTTCAGTCTAGGTGGGGAATCAAATAATTTTTTTTAAAAGGGAAATTATAATACCACATGAACAGGCTTTATTGGAAATAAGTTCAGGGCCTAAGGGAGCACAATGAGGGAGGGGCCAAACCAAATACTGAAAAGGGAGAGAAGTCTTCCTGTAAGAGGTAACATAAAACTTAAAAGGTGAAGAACAAGCTGGAGTTAGAAGTATGAAGGAGTGTGGAGGGAGATGGGGTGTAATGGGGGACTAAACAGAGTGTTCCAAGTAGAGGCAAATACAATGGGCACGGGCTCAGACATAAAGAGAGCAAGACTAAGCACAGAAACGAGTAGCCAGAGCTCCCAGGCAGCAAATATGGGTGAGATGACCCCCATATCCTTTCCCTCACCTCCCACCTCACCCTCGTGAATGCTGTCTCTATCCTCAATGGCCCGTGTGCACCACTGTTCATTTTCTCCCCACACAGCAGCCCCTGCCAACTTTCAATTGTGCTCACAGATGGGGAAATTGAAAACCTGTGTTGCTCCTGGGTTGATAGGGAGTGATAAGCTGGGGAATGTCTGGCTGGGCATGTTTTTCTTTATGTGTTGGAACAGAAAAGAATATGCATAGATAAGCAGCACATAACAAATCGCAAACCCAGCAGTGACTGTAAAAGCATGAGCTGTCTTGTGTCTCCACCCCAGGCAAGCCCCTCAATTCACTTCTTCAACATCACTCAGAAACTGCCAGAGTGGTTTCCCACTGTCAGACAGCCTTGTATGTCTCTTCACTACAAAGGGGGAGATGAGACAGAGACAAAGAGAGGAACGAATTCACTGTGCTGGGGAAATTAAGCACACACTGGGTTGGAATTTCATTTCCACTGAATTAGAAGCTCTGGCTCAGCACGGACGGCATGGCGATGCTCCTTTAATAACACAAAGTAAATAAAACACGAGAAGGTGTTCCCGCTTGCTTTGGGGGACTTTCACACACACCTGCTCTGCCTCTCTGCTGTCTAGGAACATTGACCCCTCTTTTATTACTTCGTAGCACCTCAAAGCTGCAAGGATTGACCTTATCATTAAATAAAGTCATAAAGTGGTTGAATCTCTTGGGGACCAGTCCCTGAAGCCTCCACAAATCCACACTTTCATCAAGTCTCAAGACCAGGGGAGAGCAGACAACACACCAAGCTTATGGCAACTTGGGTCAGATAACACCTGGGGTACCATCTGCTAAGTGGGACTAAAGATGTACCTTAATACAGTGTAAGTCTTGGCAGCTGGCATTCTCCTACTGGCCCTTTACAGCTTCCAGAGCTTCTACACAAGTCAAGGGTTGTCACGACTGTGTGGCCTGGCACATTGTAATTTCTCATGTTGCACTTTGCTTGCTGTGGCGCTAGAGCAGTAACTATTTTGCAGATGCTGTCACCCCATCTCAAGCTCATTCTCCAACAAGCAAAGGGGTTTTGAAAGGCACAGGAGCGTACAAGGCTTTCCAGTTTTTTGTTTATTTTTTCTAACCTACGATGTGTTAAGTATATATGTTACCAGTAAAAGAATATTTTATGTAAGTTATGGCTCAAAAATGCAAAATCCAACAACTTCCACCAACCTAATCTAATCTACATCTAATCTATTAACCTTAAGACTCACCTCCTTTTCTGAAACTTTTCCTGACCTCCTCATTTTCTCTAGATATAATTGATGAGGTGTTTTACCGTACTCAACACATTCTTCTATGAAAGCACTATAACTTTTCTTGCATTGACTTCTTTCCATATCTAACTTCCCTACTGAGCTAATATAAGCTACCTGTTGGATTTTCTAAGATGGCCACAAAAATGTCTCCCACCATACAAGTTCTTGTACAATGTGACTTTGACACACCTTTCATCAAGAAATGGGGTCTATGTTCACGTCTCAAGAATCTATTTGGGCTTGCAACTTGTTTGTAATCAATAGAACGCGGAGGAAGTGATGCTGCCTGACTTCTATGAAAAGGTCAGAAAAGGTGACATATATAGCCTGCTTATAGCCAGGACATTCTCTTTTGAAGTCATATTAGAAGTCCAACTACCATGAGAATACCAAGGAGTGAGAAAGCCCAAGCACATAAAAAGGCCACATAAACACTGGCCAACAGCCCCAGCTGAGATCCCAGCCAACAGACAGAATCTACTGCCAGACACGTGACTGCTAAAAACAACTTCAGGTGATGTCAGCCTTCAGTCATCTGGCCACCCCTGGTCTTGAGTTTTGTCAGCTGAGGCCACAGATATTAGAGTAGAGTCAAGCCATCCCTCCTTGCCCTCTGAATGTCTGATCCATAGAATCTGTGAGCAAACTAGAAAACAGCACAAAGCTTTGGAGTCATTCATTATGAAGCAATAGTTAACTGGAATACTACTAAGGATAGGAACTATACCATTCGTGTTTATATTCTCAAAGTAAGTTTTCAATATATGTTGATTGTATACACGAAAGCATATGGTTTTTTAAAAGTACATCTCATCATGAACTGAGAGGTGACGTGTACCAAGAGTGAACCTCCCAACACAGAACAGCTCCTAAGACACTGAGCCCCAGGAAAAATGGGAATGAAAGCTAAAATTTTATCAGAAGTTATCACATAAATCTATCTTCTGCTGGTGAAAAATGGGCCTTGCCTGGGGCTGGGCCTATGGCCTAGTGGTTAAGTTTGGTGCACTTGACTTTGGGGACCAGGTTTGGTTCCTGGGTGCAGACCTACACTACTCATCTACAGCCATGCTATGATGGTGATCCACACACAAAATAGAGGAAGATTGGCACAGATGTTAGCTCAGGGCAAATAGCTCAGGTTGAATCTTCCTCACGAAAAAAAAAGAAAAAAATGAGCCCTGCTTTAAGATGATATGTATATGCAAGCCGGATAAAAATGTTAGTTGTTGGGGCTGGCCTGGTGGTATCATGGTTAAGTTCGTGTGCTCCACTTCAGCAGCCCAGGGTTCATGGGTTTGGATCCCAGGCATGGGCCTACATACCGCTCATCATGCCATGCTGTGGCAGCATCCCACATATAAAATAGAAGACGATTGCCATAGATGGTAGCTCAGGGACAATCTTCCTCACAAAAAAGAAAAAAAATGTTAGTTGTTGATATTTAACAATTTATAGATTCCTTACTTTGCAACTTATTGCATGATTTCTTTAATTTGGGTTGGGAATGCAAAGGAGCAGAGTGAAGATCAGGTATGGTACATTTCTCATCTCCTTGGATAGGTTCCCAGAGGTTCAAATTGAGATGGCTCAAGGTCTTCCTCTATGTAAAAATTTTTGAAACAGATGGCTAAATATTTGGCATCCTCTGATTAAACAACAAGAATATAGATTTTTCTTTTAAAAGAAAGAAAGAGACAGAAAAAGAAAAGAAGAAAAACAAGAGGAAGGAGATCCAGTTAATTATATTAGTTTCTGAATACAACCCTGTGAAATGATGGGGATTGAGAACAAAGAAGAAAAAAGAAGACGAAAAAAAATCAGCAGCCACAAGTATTTTTAGGACTACAGTTTTGTTTTTGTTTTTATTTTTTTCCTTATTCCTCCCTGGGCTAATTAGACACTGGAGTGTATCTAGGGGGAATAAGCCAGAAGACACTGTCGTGCCTTAGATTCTGAATTGGACCACTGCTCTCATGTAAACCTTTGTAACTGGGCCTGTCAATTCTGTGATGTTGGGGAATTATCCCTCTAGGTAGTACAAATGTTGTTTAATTTGCTGCATGGAAGTTTCATTAAATAAATCATACATTCATAGAGGCAGAAAAAATTAACAAGAAACTTTGCCTGGGAGGCTAGACATATTGTACAGGACTTCAAATGACCTGGACTGACTTTGCAATTCAGAAGATGTATATATGCCTGGATGTGTGAAGGCAACACTATTTTATTTATACATACATACATATATATATATATATATATATATGCACAGTGGTAGCTGTATACAGATATTTGTGTGCATATATGTATGAATACAAATTTAATCTTTACATCTATATACACTTTTTCCTTTTCTACAGTGAAGAGCCAAAAGAAAAGTCTGTACTTCAGTGAATGCTCACAGCACACATATCTGTGAATCATCTTTATTCATTGAAACAATCATCTGAGTGAGTGATGGCAGTTGTGCTAGGTGCTAGAAGAGCAAGAAAAATAAAATGTGGTTCTTCTCAAGCAACTCAACTCTAATTGGGGAATGGAGAAAATCCAAGCTGTCCTTAAGACAGACTATATCTATGCAATATACCTCGTGGTCTCAGAGTTGCATTCAACTCAACAAGTATTTATTGGGCATCTATTATGCACCAGTCCCTGTGTTCAGTGTTGCGGTTACAAAAAGGAGTAAGGTACCCTCCCTTCAAGAGATTATAATATAAAAGAGGGAGATAGACATGCAAACAAATAATTGTAATCTAGTGGTAAATGTGCAAGAATAGAAGTGTGTATAAAGTGGGGAGGCAGCACACTGGAGGGAGTGATAAACTTAGACTGGAGTGTGAAAGAGGAAAAGGAAAGGGTTGAAGGCATAGAAAAGCCTCACATAGACAATGACATTAAAGCTGGATTTTGAAGAATAAATAGGAGTTCCCACGGGGATATGATTAGTGAAACATTCCATGTGGAAGGAACAGGATAGGAAATGACATAGTGATATAAAATAGCTCAGTTGGCTTAGGGAACTCCAAATAGCTTATTGTTGTTTAAGCGAAAACAATGTGTGACTATGACAAAGGGCGAAGACCAAAGAAAGGATAGGGACAATGGGGAAAAGCCTGGAGCGGTAATGAGAATGAAGTCGCAGTACCCTTCTGGTTGTAACTAGCCTACTGGTTTAAGCAGCGTTAAGTCTGAGGAGCATTGACAGTGATCACCATGAACAGTCTCTCTCCCCCACCTTCCTGTAGTGAGCAGCTGGAACACATTCAGGGTGGCAGCTCTAGAGACCAACCAAGTGAGTGAAAAGCAGGAAAACAAAGCAACTCCAGAAGAGTTGGAAGAACTGACAGCGTTTATCCAGAAGAAGAAAGGATTTAGTTTAACAGGAAGAGCTGTCTTCAAATATTTGCAGAAGAGCAGTCAGACTTCCTTTGCACACCTTTAGAGGGGTGGGCTAGGAGTAATGAGTGGGATGTCAAGGCAGAATTTTCCGAGAATCAGAGTTGTCCAAAAATTAGCTGGGCGGTGTCGAGAATTGGTCAGCTTCCTAAGCTGAGGGGTTCCCGCAGAGGTGCCTCATACTTGCCAGGGGTGCCGTTGAGGGAATTATTACATTAAGGGCTAGGTAACCTTCTCCGAGGTCCCTTCCAAGTCAAAGATTCTATGATAAGGATCACAAATGCAAATATATTAAAAGGCCATGTAGGTAACATCAATGAATAAAATGCTTGCATAAGAAAATAAGGAGTCAGAGTTGGGGCTGGCCCCGTGGCCGAGTGGTTAAGTTCGCGCACTCCGCTGCAGGCGGCCCAGTGTTTCGCTGGTTCGAATCCTGGGCGCGGACATGGCACTGCTCATCAGACCACGCTGAGGCGGCGTCCCACATGCCACAACTAGAAGAACCCACAACGAAGAATATACAACTATGTACTGGGGGGCTTTGGGGAGAAAAAGGAAAAAATAAAATCTTTAAAAAAAAAAAAAAGAAAAGAAAATAAGGAGTCAGAGGGGTTGTGGCTAACTATACAAATAGTTTGTAATAATGTTCACATTTCTTTAAAAGATAAATAAATAAATGACATATGGGTCAAACAAAACCTGTCTGTGGACCTAATTTGGCCTGCTGGTCTCCAATCTGTGTCTCAATTTGTTTTCTAAGTCCTGAGGTCTAGGTTCTCATCAAAGTTCTATTACTTATTATCTATGTATACATTACCTGTACGCACTGGTTCTTCCATTGTGGATCTCGGTTTCCTCACCTGTTCTCTGAGGGGATTAGATCGCCACCGAGTCCTGCTTCAGGTCCAGTTTACCTCCCAACTGCTGGCAAGAGCAGGACCCAGGAGGATAGAACACAAGCTTGGTAGACAGGAAGCATTATTCTTGTCGTCTTTATTACTTAGAAGGGTATAGCTTACTTACAGAACTCTGTGCCAGGATGAATAGAGATGAGTTCTTTGCGAGCAAGGAATATATCTTAATCAACTTCCTTGTTCTTTTTTCCCCCCAATTTTTAATATTAAAAGCATACAGAAAAGTACAGCGACTAATTGACGAAAAGCCCATGTACCCAACACCAGAATTAATAGATTTTGTATGTGCATCATATCTTTTTATAATAAAATAGTAAAGATGTGACTAAATCTGCCCTGTATGCCTCTCTAATCCCAATCACCTCCCTTCCTCTCCAGAAGCAGCCACTATCATGAAGTCAGTTTGAACTCTGCCCTTCATGTACTTATGCTTTGAATACATATGTGTGTACCATAAACAACACGCAGTATTTTTATGTCCTAAAAACTTTCATAAATGGTGTTATATTCTACATATTTAAATGTGAGACATAGTACCTCTTTCACTCAACAGTGCAATCTTAGAGATTCATCCAAGTTGATACAAATTTAATTCATTAATTTCAATTGCTAAATGGCATTACACCCTGTTAATATACCATAATTTATTTTTCGCTTAATTTAAACTCTTTCCAGTTGCTTGTTTATTTAAAAAATGCATTGAACATCATTACGTATGTTTTCTCTATATGTGACTATACCTGGAAGTGAAATTGCGAGTCAGCAGGTATCTCTAGTGTCAGTTTAACTAGATATTGCCAGCTTGCTCTCCAAAGTTTGTGTGCCGGTTCACACTCTCCAGCAGGATGTATGAATTTCTGTTTTGTCAAATCTGGTCATCATTTGGTATTCTCAGACTTTTAAAAATTGTTCCAACCTAACGGGTGAGAAACATCATTAAGGTTTTGAATTGCGTTTTTCTGATTAGTGAAGCTGGGTATATTTTCATCTTTATTGTCAATTCCAGCTCCTCTTCCATGAATAACCTGTTCATATCTTTTGCTTGCTGTTCAGCTGGATTATTTTTCTTTCTTTTTCTTCTTTTTTTCTTGTTTTGGAGGAGGAAGGACGCAGTTCTACATACTGGTTAGCAGCAAGCTCTCTGGAGCTGATCAGCGTGAGTTTCACTTCCGAACTTGTCACTAATAGTTCTTTGTACTTGAGTGTGTTACTTAACCTCTCTGTGGCTCAGTTTCTTCATCTGTAAAATGGAGATAAAAATAGTATTTCATAGAATTATTATAGTGGTTAAGATAGTTAATAAATGCTAACCAGTCAGAACAGATCCTGGCATATAGTTAACTGCTTAATAAATGCTAGCTATTATCTTTCAGGTGGGAAAATGTTCTTTATATAGTCTGGGAGATTCTTTGTCTATTATGTATGTTGCAAAAATCTTTGTCTTTTGGCTTTATGAAGTTTTGTCATTCATGTATTTCAAATTTTAATGTTGATTTATCAATTTTCTTTACAGTTTGTGCTTTTTTTCCATGTAGATAAATGTATTTTTCTTCCCAGGATCATAAAGTTGTCCTCTAGTATTATATTTTAAAACTATTTTTAACAAATTTAGTCCTTTAATCTACTTGGATTTATTTTTATACAAAGATAATGATCTAATTCCCTTTCTTTCCATACAGAAAGCCAATTATTCCAGTAAGTTCTGATTTTTGAAGCTACCTCTATCATAAATCAAGTTCCCTTATAAGCCAAGGTCTATTTCTAGGCTCTCAAGTCTGTCTAATTAATCTACTTTTAACCCTGCAAAATACTACATTTTCCAATTACTATAGCTTTAAAATAATTCTTGATATCCAGAGGAGCAAATTCTCCTAGTTCTTCTTGTAATTATCCTGCCTATTCCTGAACATTTACTCATACACGGGAATTTTAAAATGCGTTTATCAAATTTCATGAAGGAACATCTATTGGGATTTTTATTGGAATTGCATTAAATTTGCAGGTCAATTTGGGGAATAATTTACAGTATATGTTCATAATGTTGAGCTTGTATATGCATAAACAAAATATTTTTTGACCTTGTATGGTTTTATAATTTTCTTCTATGAGAGTATTAAATACTATTAGATTTTGGGGGTGGGGGGTACCATGTAAATTTGAATGCAACTGTAAATGTAGTCTTTTATTTTTTTATGAGGAAGATTTGCCCTGAGTTAACATCTATGCCAGTCTTCCTCTATTTTGTATGTAGGTGGCCGCCACAGCATGGCCACTGATGAGTGATGTAGGTGCATGCCCTGGAACTGAACCAAGGCCACTGAAGTAGAGTATGCTGCACTTAATCACTAGGCCACAGGGCTGGCCCCAGAATGGAATCTTTTTAAAATAATATTTCCTAACTTCCAATTACTGTTAAACAAAATCTCACATTGTAATCATTTTTGTATGTTGTTCTTATTTCCAACAAACTTCCCAAACTTTTTTATTCCGAATGGTTTGTCTGTGGATTCTTTTGTGTTTTGTGTACAAACAATGATATCATCTGCAAATGACAATTGTGCCTTTTCCTTTCCAATAATTATATCTTTTAATTCCTTTTATTACATCTTTGAATTGGCTAGCACTTCAAGTAATTGCTCTAGAAATGTGGTTTTAGTGAATAGTTTCTTGTCTTGAGTTTAATGTGAATGCTTCTAAAATCTGACCCTAAAAGATGACATTTGCTATGGGTTAAGTTAAGGAAGTTTCCATTGTTAATGTACTGTTATTTTTCCTTAATTTATGAACAATTATTGCTTTTACAGAATTTTTTCTATATCCATTAAGACGCTTAGATATTTTTCCTTTTTTCTGTTAATGTGTTGAATTACATGAAGAGATTTTCTATTTATTTATTTGCCTATTTTATTTATTTCTAACGTCAATGCTTCTTTTTATTCTTGGAATAAACTCTGTTTTATCATGATGCAGTCTAAGTACAATTCTGGACTTGCTAATATGTTAACATGATTTGTTGATCTGCACCGTAGTGAAGGTGGACAATAAATACCATTTCGATGTTTGATACACATCAAAAATTTGATATAGTTTGGGGTCTCTTGGAAGAAGGCACTCAGATAGCAATTAACATGCAAGATGTTTATTAGGGATGACTCTTGGAATCAAAACCTGTAGATAAGAGGGGAGGAAACAGATTGGGCAGGAGATGCTGAGCTGTAGATGCAGTCTCAACAGTGATCTAGGATGACCCCATGAAGAGCTCCAGAGCTGGGAGGGCCCTTCAGAGTGGACCCTAGTTAAGGCAAGGGTGCCAGAATTTTATTCCCTCTGTCTGATCAAGCCTGGTTGGATTCAGTCTTCCCTGGAAAGATGTGTGCTTTGGGGTGAGGCAGGTTTTTCAGAGATGTAATCCCCCAGTAGAGGCTTATAGCTGAAAAGTGTCTTCCACCAGCACGTCTAGAAGTTTGGGGAACAAGTCCTTCATTACTAAACAGAGATCTAGGCAGAACACTACAGAATTCACCACAATCCACCCCTTGCTCTGCTCAGATCCACTATTTCATATAGATTCGAGGAGCAGCTCTTCTAGCATTCCAGAGGGCCTCTATTCCTGGGGAAAACATAGAAAAAAAATTAGTCCGGTAAACTTTAGTCCCCACAATTGGAGCTGATCGCAGGGTCATAACTAATCCTAATTATCTTCTTTCTCTACTCTCTATTATAAATTCTCCTCATTCTCAGCTAGCATCGCATTCTGGCAGTCTTGGAGACTTACCTGAAGATATGAACCAGACCTTCATTCCTCTGGGGTCTAATTCCTTCCCTGGTTACCATGACCTTCTTGGACCAGAGCTATTGCACTTGTCCATTAACTGTCAAAATTTGGTATAGGGGTATTAAAGATACCCAAATTTATCACCTGGTTACCAAATATCTTCCTCCTTCTCTCATTGTGTAACAACATCCTTATCTACTCCTGCCAAGATGGTGAATCATTTTCTTAGCTGCTGGTCCCTTGTCATGAGCTGTCCAAAGCACGCAAGCAGCAGCCTAAGCTAGAACCCATTCAAAGCTGGCAGCCGTTCACAGCATCTGGCATATGGACCAGACTGGTCTTCCCAGATAGAGTCCCCAGGTATAGAATCTGCTGCCTCTAGAGCCCAAGGATGCACACCAGGCATTTTGCTTCCTTTTCCATGCTGAGAAGTACAAGTTTCAATAATTTGCTCTTTATTGGAGGAGGAGGGGTGATTCTCATCACACCATTTTTACTGCTGTGGTAGACGCAGAAACTTCACAGAGTTTATCTCTAACTCTCTGGAGCACATGCTTATTAACAAAGCCTCCAACTAGTGTCTGCTTTTTGCTCATCTGGTTCCATTAGCATGATGTTATTGGTGTCATGAACAAATGTCATAATCTGTGTGGATATCCAGATAGTCTACATCCCTTCAGACTCCATTTTGACAGAAGGCAGAAGTGTTAACACAGCCTTAGAGCAAACCTGTAATGTATCTCGTTGTCCTTTTTAAGTAAATAAAAACTCTTTCTTTTCTTTTTTTTTTTTTTTTTGCTGAGGAAGATCCACCTAAGCTAACACCTGCTGCCAATCATCCTCTTTTTGTACGTGAGCCACTGCCGTGGCATGGCCATTGACAGGCAAGTGGTGTAGGTCCGCACTTGGGAACCGAACTCAGGTCACTGAAGCAGAACACACTGAAGTTAACTACCAGACCACTGGGGCTAGCCCAAGACAAACTCTTTCTTTTCCTCTCTTCCTGAGGATGGAAAAGAATGTGTTTGCCAGATCAATGGCTGAATATCATCTATCTGATGCTGTATTAATCTGTTCTAGCAAAGATACCACATCTGCTGTTGGGTCTAACACCTGGCTGTGTTTGCAGTAATCCACAGTAATACTTCAGGATATGTATTGTTTTTGCAGTGTCCAGATTGCAGAATTAAATGGAGACCAATGGGAATCATCATTCTTGCATCTTTTAATGGATTTTAAAGGTAGTACTGATTTCAACTATTCATATTAGGCTATGATTTCTTTTTTAATTTACTATCTTGAAAAAGAGATGGGAGATGAGAGAGTTTCATAGGCTTCCATTTGGCCTTTCCCACTAGAAAGCTCTTATCCTATAGACCGAGGGCCCAATGTGGGGGTTGGGCCAACTCGCAAGAATGTCTATTACAGTTATAAATTTAGATCTGGCAAAACGACTGCTGACTGGGTCCACAGACGCAGTGGACCCACTGTGAGCTTACCTTGGCTATCACATGTCCCCACTCTAACAGAGCTCATGATGGCACTTTGGCATGAATATCAACTTAGACTCTATATCCAACAATCCTCAAAATGCTTGTTCCCGAGTTACCCAGTAAATGGCAGGAAGTCTCTGGGAACGGTCGGAGGAAGCCATTGCCATGTATATTTGCCATGATATTGCAGGGGGCTTCCTCTGAACCAGTCTTTTCTTTAGTCAATCGGTCTGGGTCTGAAAACTGGACACTGGATGGAGGAATATAATTTTTGTTGGAATGATTGCCCTCAGCCTTCTGATCATCAACCTCGATTTCTTTTTATTTTACACATAGAATAGCACTCACATTGGTGCCCGTATATTTTGCCCCTAGGGATACTGCATTCTTTTAACCATCTCCATAACTTTCTGAAATCAGCCTCCCTGGCTGCTCTTCCAGCTGTGCCAGTTATTGTAACAATTGTGCTCATCTGCCTTCTGAGTATAGAATACTGCCACCTGGCTTCCATTGTTTGCAGTCAGAGTGTCCTAGGATCTCCTTTGCTGTGTATTAATGAGCCCACCTCTGTGATGACTTCTACCATCAGCCCTGACTTGTAGAAGAGAATCACTACCGATCTTACTGACTCTGGTGCTTCTCCCACCAGTACATTCCTTGTTGTCCTGGTGAGTGATACATCCTCTCTGCCCTCCTATAAGATAGTCATCTAGTAGGTTTTCTGATCTTACATTGCATATTCACTTTAATTTGTCCACTTCCCTGAGCCTTTTAGTTTCTTTTTTTCCATCTCCTGTCATGATCATTCTGGCTTTTATTCTTCATTAATGTAGCGCATTGCTTTTTTCCATGTTTCTAGGAGCCATCACATCTGCTTATTCACAGCGTCTCCTGAGGTTCTGGCTAGGATGTTAACACTTGCATCCCTGTGATGCAGTCCCATGTTGATAAAGTCTCTTTCTTCCAAATTTATGTTCCCTTTTCTCAGGCTAGTAGCCTCAGAATGCAGTCCCAAGTGTATCTTCCCAGCTCCTGCTGGTACGTGCCAGCAGGTCCCGAAGTTCCTTTGGGGGTTGCTCCCTTTCCCCTTCCTAGCAGCTCAGGTACACCATAACCTAGTATGGCCAGATTATGTTTGGCTTAATCCTGGTTATTGTCCTACTGACCTGGAGGGAAGATAGGGCTAGAAACTGGGGATAGAGTGGAGGCTGTGTATATTGTCTCTGCATCATCTTCAAGCAAGCCGGG